>NC_056741.1:402408716-402696660 GCF_019279795.1 Protopterus annectens
TGGGACTCTTAAACAAATACTTATGAGCTTCGGGCACCCTATAATACCTATCAGGCTTAACAGGAGCAGGAGGCAAGGAGTCAGGGTTCAGAGAAGCCTCTGCAAAAACATCCTCCACCACATTCAACACAGGAGGAATTGCTAAGGGCCTATGCTGAGGCAAAAACAAGAATTCCCTAAGCCTTTTTCTAGAGACAGAGTAATCTTGGCCTTCCCATTTAAAGTGCTCCCTCATGGAGTGAAGAGTCTCTGAAAATGAAAAATCCTCAGGAGGAGAAGCCGAAGGGGTGGAATCATCCACATCAGAATCAGAATAAGTAGGAAACTCTTGCAAGTCTTCCCCAGAAGACTCCGAAGCCTGTGAACACTGTTCAAAACTATCAAACTCCTGTTCCACCCTAGGCCTCTTATCAGGTGGGGGCATAGAACCTCTAATCAGAGTAATCAAATCTTCCGCCATTTTGAGCATATGTTTCTTAGGCACAGAGCCCGAAATGCTAGGAGAAGCCCCCACAGAAACTGAACTTGGCCTACCTCTAAAAGAAGCTTTGGCAACAGAAGGAGAGGCCCTAACTACCTTGGGAAGAGAGGGAAGAACAGTTACCTGAGAAGCCCCCTCAGCCTGGCCTGCCTCCTGAGAGGGCACATCCTGTAACAATAAAGTATCTGCCTGAGACTCCATTGAAACTCCTGGCAAAACCTCCGCTCCCAAAGGACCGACATCCGGGCTGCCGGTTCCTCTCTAGGCTTCACTGTTTTATCTTTGCGCTTCTTGGATGAAGCGAGCATCCGACGGCATATTATAATTGCAACGTTTCCCAAACACTAACCTAGCACAATCAAGCCTCCTGTTAAATCTAGCACAAGAGCGGCAGCCAACAACGTCAGGCCCTAAACAAGGTATACACAATGTATGAAAATCCTTATGTATCTGCTTCCCACAAGAAATACAGTTATTCACTTTTTCTGACATCCGTTAAATACTGAGGCAAGAAAAACCAAAATGTTCAACGGGTTACTTAGCCAACTCTGTATTCGGTCTGAAACCGAAAATCTCAGAACGCCAACCTGCACTCGCAAAACTGCTTCTGCATCGGACCATGCGGCAAAAGACTGAGGAAATGACGCCGGTCATGCGCATTAGTACCGTCTAAGGCGCCATGACACTCTGGTATTCGGGCCGACTGGGACGCGGACTATACCCCAATTGTCAGGACTGCAGCAAGGGAAGACGAAGAACATCCTGATGCATCCGTTGTTAGTGTCTGCCTGGCTGGGTGTAATGTGAATGGCTGTCCCTTGTTTTGGTGACAAGCTTTTGCCCACCATCAAAACTCTTGTTGCAGGCAGGGAATGAGAGTAATCATAGTTTCCAGGTTGTGGCAATGTTGAGTCCAAATACTTTTTAGGTACCACTGAAGTTTCCTCATATGCAGTCTTGCATATGGAATTAGTAGGATGCAGGATGCCATGAAGCCCAAAGCCTGCAGAATTTTTCTTGCAGATAACTGGGCCTTTGTTGCCAACATTTTGAAATAGATTGTCAGTTGCTTTTGTCTGGTGTGAGATAAGCCATCTGGGCAGTTGTATTTAAGCTTGCACCCAGGAATATTATCTCTTGAGAGGGTACTACTTTTGATTTCTTTTTGTTGACTCTGTACCCTAGGCTTGTTAGATGTCTTTTTACAAATGCTAGATGCTGTAGAAGAATGTCCTTGTTCTCTGCTTGAATTAGACAGTCGTCCAAGTAAGGATATATTTGTACTCCTCTTTGCCTGCAGAATGCAATTACTGTTGCCAGGCACTTTGTAAAGACCCTGGGCGCAGTAGATAAGCCAAAGGGCAGTGCAGAGAATTGGTAATGCATTGAGCCAGCCTTGAATCTGAGGTATCTTCTACACAATTGTCTGATTGGGACATGCAGGTATGCCTCCTTTAGGTCTAAAGTCACAAGCCATGCGTTCTTGCCCAGCATGGGCAGAAGTTGCTGCAAAGTCAACATCTTGAATTCTGGTATATCCAGGAATGTGTTCAGAATAGATAGGTCCAGTATTGGCCTCCAGGCCTTGTCCTTTCTGGGTACCAAGAACAGTCGAGTAAAATCCTTGTCCCTGCTCTTGCTCTGGTACTTGTTGAATGGCCCCCAAGTCCATGAGGGATGAGACTTGTTTTTGTGCCTATGCCCACTGATTTTTGGCAGATCTGGCCAGCCGTTTGCCTTTGGCAGGGTATGAAAATGGAACTTGTAGCCTTGTGACACTATATTTAGAACCCACTTGTCCTGGGTTATGTGCCAATTTTGTGAAAAAAGTGCTAATTTTCCACCTAAGGGTGCTGCCAAGAGATAAGTGCTTGGTGCAGGCAGAGGGGAGTCATTGGGACTGTTTCCTGTATGGTTGTGATTTGTCTTCTCCAACTTTGGAGGAAGAAGCACCCCATTGCTTTGACCTGTATGAACCTTGCACCTGGGATCTGCCTCTAGGTCGTCTGGATCTGCCCCATTTGAGGTCTGTCTGACACAGGAAAGGACCAATTCTTGGTTGGCTAGTGTTTACTAAACCTAGGTGGCTGTACTTGTAAAAAA
The DNA here is from genome assembly GCF_019279795.1 of Protopterus annectens. NCBI lineage: Eukaryota > Metazoa > Chordata > Ceratodontiformes > Protopteridae > Protopterus > Protopterus annectens. The sequence goes on from NC_056741.1 coordinate 402,411,301, forward strand.
TCTTTGACAGTTTGCATAGATTTAGCGTTATCCTCCATTTTCTTTAACACCTCTTCTGCCTTAACATCAAAGTATCATGCTGTAAAGGTGCATCTAATAATTTAACTTTGACATGATCAGGCAGATTTTGTTCCTTTAACCAAGCATGCCTTCTAATTACAGAACCTGTAACTGCGGCCCTGCAGGAGGCCTCCAAAGAATCAAAACCACATTGCAAAGTATGCTTTCCAACTTGTTCAGCTGCATGCAATAAATCCTGCATTTCCTTGTTTTATGCACATTCTGAGTTCAACAACATTTTCTGTTTAAGCAATGTCATGACATGTTGCTGATATTTTAGCATATGAAACTGACAGTTTAAGCCCCTTATAGCCAAGGTAGCAGATGTGTAAACCTTTTTTCCCCATCTATCCAGTGCCCTAGAATCTCTGTCAGAGGGGGTAGGATTTTTTGCAGTGGAAGCCTTAACTCCTTTGTGACCCTGTGAAATAGTTTCTGGGTCTGCAGCAGGGTTTTTAAAAATTAATTTATGAGAGTCAGGAACCCTGTAAGATCTGTCAGGCTTAACAAGAGCTGGAGGTAAGGAGTCGGGTAAGACTAGACTCCGAAAAAACATCATCCACAATGTCTAACACAGGTGGAATGGCTAGTGGCCTGTGTTGAGGTAGTAAAAAGAAATCCCTGAGCCTCTTTTTAGATTCTGAAAAATCTTGGCCCTCCCAGTGGAAATGCTCCCTCATGGTATGCAAAGTTTCCCCAAAAGAATAGTCCTCTGGAGGAGAAACTGAAGGAATAGATTATTCAGCATCAGAAACCTCATTAGGGGGAAGAGGATACTCCTGATCAGAAGAGGAATCAGAAGAAATAGAAACCTGATCTGAAGATTCATAGTCAGTCTCTTGCCTAGGCCCCTTATCAGGAGGGGAATGGGAACCCCTGATCAAGGTAATAAAGTCTTCGTCCATTTTGAGCATCTGTTTTTTGGGCATAGAGGCCTCTCCACGTGGCTCTTGAGTTTGTTTCTTTGCTTTAGAAGGTGCTTTAGTCTTTGAAGCTGAAGTAGGTTTGATGTGAAGATGTTTAAGTCTGAATACACCTTCAGAAGCCAGTGTCTGCTCAGCGGCTCTGGACCCATCTGAAGGAATAATATCCGAGGCTCCAATATCTTGAGTTTCCAGCGGCATGGCTGACTCCACATGGGAGTCGGTAGCGGGCTGCGACTCTAAAGTAGCGGGCGTCAGGGCCTGCGAAAGCGCCTCACTGAGATCCGGCAACTGGCTTAGGAGAAGCTTCGTTGTCGGTTTTGGGCCTCGGTTGTATCTTTCTCTCCTTTTCTTTGCGGTTTTTGTGAACTCCGGTAATCGGATGGCTATCCGACGACATTTCTGGATAATTATACCGGTGTCCAAAATAGTTTAAAGCAAAATCATACCGACGCTTAATAGTGCATTGGTTAAATCCAACACAAAACCGACAACCAGAAACGTTGTGATCAGGGCCTAGGCAAGGAATACAGTAAGAATGAAAGTCCTTATGAGGTATTTGCTTTCCACAAGAAATACAATTATTAACTTTTTCTGACATCGGTCTGGAGCAAGAAAAAAGTTTCCCCAATGGGGTACTTAGCTTTATTGAAGACTTCGGATCTGAAACTTGAACACGAAAATCTCAGGAGTCGGCCAACTGGCACTTGCGAACTGCAATAAAGACCAAAGAAAATGGCGTCGGCCGCATCTTTTATACCCCTGACAACCTGACGTCAGGGAAGGGGTGACAGCAGCCGATGCAGGACCCAGGACTTTGGAATTCAGGCCGACTGAGGGCAAACTGCCAGCAGGATTACCCAAATGCAATGACTGCAACAGTGAAACACGAAGAACATCTGGCACACAGGACACCAAATACTATAAAGCAAAAAGGCCAATTGCACTGATGGTAATTACACACAAACGGCGCACTAATAAAAGCTAACTATTCTAACTAGCAAACTACACTATACAAAGTTATAACAACACTATTAAGTAGAACAATCCAAAAATTTGAATAAACTTGAAAAACTTAGCCAGAGCCAAAGAGAAGCACAATCGAACTTCGTCAATGCGGCAAATGAGATCTGGGGATTGCACTTGTGCACCATGGGATACCTACCTAGCCACAAGCCAACTAGAAGACTTCCAGCTTGTAATAGGCCGAGTCGGAGCCCGATCCCATATGTAAGAATGAAGGCGAGAAAGGACCACAGAACATTAACAGGGTCATGTGCTTGGGATGATAATAGCGATACAAATGACAGTAAGATTAATAATACAAGTCATAATCATAGGTGGGGAAATTCCAAAATATCCAAAGTTGTTGTCAAAGCATCAGGTTCCCTAATTCATACAATTTAATCACTCTGAATGATATCAAAAATCAGTTTCCAGAATTTCCGATAATATTCTTGTTTACTAGAATTAATAAAGATTCTTTGTGAGGATATGTATTTTATCACTAGGTTCCCGAGGCCACACCAACATAATTTAGTGTGGTCTAACTAATTTCTGGTTATATAAAATGCAATCAATAAACACAGGGCAATTAAGTACATAAAATTTCAGTTTAGGCAACCTGACATCAGTAATGTGCAAGACCGCTAGTTCCCATGATAGGGTCGACTTCTGATAACCCATCTTTTCTAGTCTAACTTTGAGAGAGCAAAGTTTGTGTGTGTGACTGCAGGACCAAAGGATGTGCCAAAGATCCGCTTGGGGAAATAAGTGGCATGAACATGATGGGGATGTATTAGGATTGAATTTATTTACAATACATGGGGTAAAATACGTGTTACTATTGATCATCAATTGTGTATAGATTAGCTTTTTAAAAGTGGAAAACTTAATGGTATAATTTTATTGCTCTGAGCTTTTGATCTTTACTGAGGTCACTGTTATGTTGGTTCCAGTAACTGGAAAAATATATATAAAAATTGGCGTTCGCAAAATACAAATGAACTGACGATACCAGAAGTAAAACGCCAAAAGCTATGATGTCTTGAGACACCTTTGCACTCAAACTCTTGTGACAATGAAACTTATCAAAAGTCTTTAAGAATAAATAGCTAAAAGCCATAAAGGCATAAAATCCAATGATTTAATGAAAATCCAACAAGTTAAGCGCTTTCACCCGCTGCATCACGGGCTTCTTCAGAACTATATTCTAAAAACTGTTACAGTTTAAATAAACCTTTTGGCGCCAACAATGTTGCCATTTAAAGGTACATGTCCTTAAACAAAGGAACTACACTTCCTGATATATACAGAACATGCCAAAGCCTGCCAATGGTTAACAAATGATTTCATCCAAAACTGTCTGAGTAATATTCATAATAAATGGATAAATATTAAAAGGCGAGTTTTTTGAAATAAAAATAAACAGATAAAAAAATTTTTTATGGAAATGTAATCATTAAGCCCTGGAGGTGTAGAGGCATCAGTATATAATTGCAACCAAATTTCCTTATAAGATAACATGTTTGTTTGTGTCTTTCGGCTTTTCCCAGTTAGGGGTCGCAACAGCGGAACAACGGTCCGCTAATGATTGGCAGTAGAGTTTTACATGCTGGCTTGCTGGGCCCAACGCCCAACCTTCAACGAAGGAATGCCCGTTCACGCATGTCACCACACAGACGACGCTCTGAGGATCGAATGGGCAACGTCTAACTGTGAGGTGACAACGCTACCGCAGCACCACCACCGCAGTTCCTTATAAGATAACATACCTTTGCTTAATGATTACATCTCCATAAGACCTTTGTTGAATAAGCTAAACTAATTTATGCTAAAAACAGCTATAACATCAGGAGAGACAGCAATGGATTGAATAGAAAAAACTCGCCTTTTAATATCTATCCATTTATTATGAATATTACTCAGACAGTTTTGGATTAAATCATTTGTTAACCATTGGCAGGCTTTGCCATGTTCTGTATATATCAGGAAGTGTAGTTCCTTTGTTTAAGGACATGTACCTTTAAATGGCAACATTGTTGGCGCCAAAAGGTTTATTTAAACTGTAACAGTTTTTAGAATATAGTTCTGAAGAAGCCTGTGATGCAGCGGGTGAAAACGCTTAACTTGTAACTTGTTGGATTTTCATTAAATCATTGGATTTTATGCTTTTATGGCTTTTAGCTATTTATTCTTAAAGACTTTTGATAAGTTTCATTGTCACAAGAGTTTATTAAGAGTGCACTGGCGTCTCAAGACATCATAGCTTTTGGCGTTTTACTTTTGGTATAGTCAGTTCAGTAACTGGAAAAAAGTAATACATTCTGATGCTTAGAGACTATCAACAATTTAAAGGTGTTTGATAGCATACTTTTGCTTTTAGACAAACTTTTTATGATTTCTATAGTATTAGATATATCTTCTCCAATGTTGGGATCATCCATGACTATCGTTGTTAGAAGTTCCCTAATTTGACGAAGAATGATAGTGTACTTCTATTCAAGTTTTAGCTCATCTCAGAGTTCACTTAGCAGTTTCTCCTTATGTCTGTATATATCCCAGACAATATAATCTTTAATTAAGTGATAATTAGATAGGTTAATCATTTTGTTTAATTTGATATTTGGGTTCTTATGAACTAGTTGTAGAAAAGGGAGGGTACTTTATAACTCCATATATTTTATTAAGCTTTGGAAGTCCTTAACTCTCTGCCTCAAAATGCTACTTATAGAGATGCTACTCAGGTTTTTACCTGTTAAGAAGGGTAAAGGCTTTGGGGTTGAAATTTTTACTATTTACATGACTATGCCAGATTTTAACCCACTGACAGCACCAAGTATCGTCGTCCTGAGTAAAATTTGAGATTCGAATAATCCTGCTTGCGCATATTATCCAATAATAGAGAGAAATCTGGCTAACTTACACCTCCTTTTAGCTTAGGATAGCATAAAAAGAAGTTATATACTCACCATAACGTTCCATCTGAGTAGTTGTACTTCATTTTTCTGAAACCTGTGGGTAATTTGGATCCATATCGGATCCAAGCCAGCAACTTTTCAAGCATCTGCTCCAAGCTCCTCCCCCTTCCCCATAACCCATCACATCTCCTACCTTCCCTCAGATCGAGTTTGCCACTACTCAAACAATCAGCAACTCAATTTTATCACAAACCTTGAACAGGTTCGGGGGAAGGAGGGCGGGACGGTTGCAGAAAAAGGAAGTATAACTACTCAGATGGAACGTTATGGTGAGTACTTAACTTCTTTATCTGAAGTAGTTAACTTAATTTTATCTGCAACCTGTGGGACAGAAATCCCAGCTACTAATGACCCTCATGGAAGGATATTCCTGAGCACCGCAGAGCCAAAGGATGCTCTCCCTCTGGAGATCAAATCCAATTTATAATGAGAAATGAAGGTATGTGACCTTGCCCAAGTTGCTGCCGTACAATCATCTAGTGAAACCCTAGACCAAAAAGTAGCAAAAGTCGCCATAGATCTGGTAGAATGAGCTTTAACAGGACCAAGCGGGGACAGACCTTTGTCCTTATAAATTTGCAAAATACATTGTGTAATCCATCTAGCTAAGGAAACCTTGGATATGGCTTTGCCCAGAAAGGGTTTAGAGAAGGACACAAATAACTGGTCAGACTTACGAAAGGGCTTTGTTCTGTGCAAATAAAAATGAAGCCGTCTGTGAACATCTAGCAAATGCAGCTTATATTCACCCTCGTTCTGACAATTTGGAAAGAAAACAGGCAGGTTAATAGTCTGGTTAATGTTAGATTCAGAAGCTACTTTTGGTAAGAAGGAAGGGTTCATGTGGAGCGAGACCCTGTCCTTATGGAAGATCAAGTAAGGGGGCACAGCAGACAAAGCTTGAATCTCAGAAACCCTCCTAGCCGAAGTAATGGCCACTAGGAAGGCTGTCTTCCAGGATAAGAGCTTCAAATCTACTGATGCTGCAGGTTCAAAGGGAGGAGCAACTAACGCCTGCAGCACCAGGGTAAGGTCCCAAAGAGGAACAGAGTCCTTGATCTGGGGACGTAAAAGTAAAGTGTCTTTAAGAAAAGCCTTACATAGTCTCAAAGAGGCCAGAATTTTGACCAACATGGAAATTCGAGATGGCTGCCAGTTGCACTTTTACCGTGGAGGAACTACCCCCCTTGTTGAAATATATTGGCCAAAAAATCCAACACTGCAGGAACAGGGGCTGTAAAGGGATCTATATTCCTCTGAGAAGCCCAAATAGAGAAACTTTTCCATTTGCTGCGGTACATTTTCCTAGTGGAAGCCTTGTGGGACACCACTAGAATAGTTTTTACTGAAGATGACAGACCGGGAGTCCTGGCAATCAGGGGAACTGGAGCAACCAAGCCAGCAGGTTGGGTGGACAAGTGCCCAAGGGATGAGAAAGATCCGGGCAAGGATCCAGAATCCAAGGAGGAGCTAGAACATGAGACCAGAGGAAGGGGAACCACACCTGACGAGGCCAGAACGGGGCAATGAGGATCACTTTGCACCCCAGTCGGCAAGCTTTCTGAAGAAACTTCGGCATGAGAGGTAACGGGGGTAAGCATACAGTAACCTAAGAGGCCAAGCATGGACTAGAGCGTCTCTAGGGGAGATCCCCTGGTGAAGGGACCAGAGCGAAAAACTCGCTGCACTTCGCATTGGAAGGAGATGCGAAGACATCGCAGCAAGGCTGACCCCACGCAAGGAAGATGATCTCCGCTATCGATTGTTTCAGAGACCACTTGTATGGCATTAAAATAGCCCGACTCAGTCTATCTGCTAAAATGTTGGATCATCCCGGAATGTGCGTTGCAGTAAGAAATCGACTGGTGGATATCGCCCACTCTCACGGCCTCGCAACAGAGAGGGTAAGATCTGGTTCCCCCGTGTTTGTTGATGTAACTGACATGTTGTCTGACTGAACTGCAATCGTCCCCAGGGAAGAACAGTGTGAAAGGCTTGCAACGCTAAAAGCACTGCTCTCATCTCCAGAACACTGATATGCAATCCGATATCGGACTGGGACCACATGCCTTGGACTGTCCTCTCCAAATAATGCCCCCCACCCGAGCTGGGAGGCGTCCATGGTTACTGTGGCTTGGGCTGTGGGTGAAATGAATGGCCGTCCTAAGATCTCTGGCGAATGGAGCCACCAGAGAAGTGACGCCCTGCAGGCTTTGCTGATTTGAACTGGATAGTCCTTGGGGAGATCTAGCCAAGACCTCTGTACTGCCAGAGTCCACTGAAGAATATGCATGTGCAGGTGTGCACAGGGATGAATCAAGATTGCTGCGGCCATAGAACCTAGGGCTCTGAGAAGGTCGCCCGCCTTTGGTATCCTGGAGCCAAGGATCACCGATATATGGGTCCGTGGGCTCTGGACCCTGTCTAGAGTTAGGAAGACTTTCAATTGGAGGGTGTCCAGCCGTGGCCCGATAAAGAACAAGATCTGCACCAGGTCCAAAAGAGACTTGGAAACATTGATGGTAATCCCTAGCCGGATTGCAGGATGAAGGAAGGAGTCTCCGGCCATGCAAAGAAGATGCTTAGTGGAAGCAGCGAGGGGCCAATCATCTAGCTAAGGAAATACCTGAATGCCCTGAAGCCTCAGTTGAGCCGCTACGACTGCCATTACCCTTAGTAAACAACCTGGGGGCTGTGGTGAGACTGAAGGGTAGGGCTCTGAACTGGAAATGATTGGTTCCCAGCCGGAAGCGAAGGAATTGCCTGGAGCTTCAGCGAATCTTGATGTGGTAGTAAGCGTCCTGGAGGTCTAACGAGCACATCCAGTCGCATTCTCAAAGATAAGGTAGAATGGACTGTAGGGTGACCATCCGGAATTTCTGCTTGGCTACAGCCAGGTTCAGGGTTGACAGGTCCAAAATGGGCCCGAGATTCCCCATCTTTTTTGGCACTAAAAAGAACCTGAAGTAAACTCCTGATCCGGATTCTGGGGGGACCGGTTCGATTGCTAGTTTGCGAAGCAGCTTGGAAATCTGTAGAGCTGCCTCCTCTCTGAGTGGGCGGAACATCTGGGAGGCGCTTTGGTTGGACGGGAGGGTTAACGAACGGGATGGTGTAGCCTCTGGATATTATTTGAAGCACCCAACGTTCCATAGTTATAGACTCCCAAGCTATTGGGTGCAATGATAATCTTCCCCTAACTGTCTCCAGAGTAGGACAGTTGGGCAACCCCTCATGGCTGCTGCGTGGGCCTGTCCGAGAAGGTCTCTCTAGACCCAAACTTCCTCGGCCCCCTCTGCCTCTGGGGTGGCATCTGTCTTGTCCCTCTCTGCCTCTAGGGGATGAGTTGTCCTGAGAGTCCTGGGAAAACTGAGATTTTCAGAACCACATTTTCTTTTGCCCTCTCTGATTCCTAGAAAAAGGATCTTTGAGGGCTACAGAAGCGGACTCAGATGGCAGACAAAGTCTTCCTGTCCTTTTCGCTCTGGACCAGTGTGTCACGTTACTGTCTTCTCAAAAAGGGAAGAACCATCGAAGGGAGTATTTCTGAGAGACCCATTGAAGGGGTCCATGAACTGACACAGTCTGAGCCAAGCGTGTCACCTCATAGGTATGCCGGTCCCAGCCGCTCTCGCCGCTCCTTCCGTGGCATGGGAAAGGAGACGCATGGACATGTTTGATACTGATTTGAGAGTCAACATTTCCGAGGAGAACAGACGCTTACCCACTGGTGACAAAGACTCTGGGGGCGACTCAGCAAACTCTGTGACCAGGTCTCTCTATAATCATATGATGTGTGCCAAATAATTTAGTGCTCGAATGGAAAATGTCGCTGAAGAAAACGCTCGCTTCCCAAACCAATCCACTGTCCTGGACTGAGGAACTCTCCTGTGCCAGTTCCCTCTTGGTGGCTGCTGCAACCACCATAGCATCCACCAGGGATCCTTTGTACCAGGCCTGTCCGAGTGTGGAGAGAGAATCCTGTCCGGGCGTTTTGGTATCAGCTCTATGGTGTCAGGCTCCTTCCATGCCCACGTGGTGATAAGATCCACTAAGGGATCCGCAGGAGGGGACAACACTCAGGATGTAGATGGGCCCGTGCCAAAGGCCTCTAAAAACAGTGACTCGACCGAAGGTTTTGGGACTGACCAATCTCCCCCTCTGGCGGACGATCTCCATGATGTCTCCAAAAGGAGATATCCTCGGGAGGTGACCTGGGGAACCTTCTCAATCTAAATCAGTGTCTTCTGTCAAGGACTCAGGGGAGTCCAGGTGCCTCCTCTTACACGTGTGCTTACGGGGACCCTCTTCAGTGGGACTCTCTGAAGAGGACTCGTGAGCCACAGGGGATTCCTCTAGCATGGGCTGTCCCTGGGACAAGCTAAAGGGAGTCGTAAATGAATCCAAGGGAGCCTGGGTGGAATCCAAGGAAATAGGCTGAGGTCTCGATCCTTGGGAGAGAACCCTCTCCACCATGTCGACCGCCGATGGAGCGTGCACCTCCTTAGCACCCAACAAGGAGGAAGCTCTCCCCGGGTCAGCCATGAGGATTGGGGCTGAGTCAGTAGTAGCCGGGGTTCCGAAGGAATGGCTCTGATCCGACAAGGTCGGAGCCGAAGACACCTCCATCCCCTCGGATCAGACTCTCTGTCCTCGGCCCCGAGAATTGCTCGGATCCGAACTGGTCTGAGCCAAGGAACTCAAGGTAATCGCTGATGTCGAGGTTGGAGGAACCATCAGAGCCAAACCCCCAGCTCAGAGGATCAATAAACTCCGAAACCGCAGGCCTGATCGGGGAAGGAGAAATTGGATGAAAGAAGGGCATGGTGGTTCCCCCCTGCAGAGGGAAAGGGGCCTGGCAAGACTCCCATTTGGATTTGGGTCCGAATAAATCTCCTCACCATCCTGTCCATATCCAACTCAGAGTCCAAGTCGAGTGCGAGGAAGTTACCAACTCGGATCTGGCTGGTCGTTGCGACGACATCAATGAAGGCCTCGGATCCAAAGGACTCCGTCGGCTCCAGGAAAAACCTCTGGGAGTGAAGCAGAGGACTGCTCTGGAGACCGCTTGTGGGGCCTATCTCCTTCTCTTCTCTTTGTCCTTATTCGTTTTTGTCCTTTCCTTTAGTCTCCCCTTCAACATGTCTAGTGGGAAGTTGAGTCCCAGCCTGAGGGGGGGTTGAGCAGCTGCTGGAGGAGCAGAGGCCGAGACCACTACATCCAAGGAGGAAATGGGTAGAAGGCCCTTTGCAACCAGTTTGGCCTTCCGTTCTTTTAAGGCCCTAGGGTTAAACCCAGCGCACACGTTACAGTGAACTGAAAGATGGGGAACATCCAGGCAAATAACACACAGAGTGTGGCCATTGGCCGGTAAAAGCTTATGGCCACACACTGTGCATTTTTTAAAGGTAGGCTTTGACTGATCAACCATGCCATTAACCCATACAGCTAACCTACTTACACACACACCTAAGGAGTAGGGAAGGCCTTGCTATACTACTTTATCACAAAACTTTTTTTTTTTGGTCACAAAACCAACGAACAGCAAAAGGGGGAGGTAAAGGGAACTAAACAATCATACACACTCAATATAAAGAGCAAAAAATTTGACCCAAGTCACTTACTAACACCCAACATTTGGACTTAGAGATCACGATGCTGATGCACCAAGCAGCAAACGAGATCTGAGGGAAGGTAGGAGATGTGATGGGTTATGGTGAAGGGGGAGGAGCTTGGAGCAGATGCTTGAAAAGTTGCCGGCTCACATCTGATATGGATCCGAATACCCACAAGTTGCAGATAAAATGAAGTTAATTACTTCAGATCTTTTCATAGCTTATCCTATTTGCTTTTGGGAACCAGATAAACTTGGCCATCTCCATTAATTTTTTTAAAAAAGTTGTCAGGGCTGACTACATTTTAGGAGTTGAATTGATGCAATAATTTAGGTAGGACATTCATCCTTATAATTGCTGTTTTAGATAGAAGAGACAGATTAAGTTGTTGACATCTATGAAAATCCTGTAGAATGACCATCCGTATTTTCATAAGGTTACTTTGATACACTGATCGAGAGACATGATCAAATTGTATTCCTAGATACCTGAAGGAGTAATTCTGAATGGGGACTCTAAATAGATATTCTTTATGGCCTAAAGGGCTTATAGGGAAAATTGGTGACTTCTTTGCATTGATTAGATAACTCAAGACTTTTGAAAATATATCTATCGCATCAGATAATCTCTTAATGTCTGAAATGGTGCGTTCAAAATAAATACTTAAGTCAGCAGTGTATGCCGATTGACTTAGCTTGACATTTAAAGTTTTGGGGATGGAGTGAAATGTGATTTGAGACACTGAAAGTAATAGGGGCTCAAGATATAGGTTAAAAAGGTAAGGTGACAGGGGACATCCCTGTCGAGTTCCATTCAGTATTCTGATAGGTTTAGATAAGGTCTTATTAATGTAGAGATAGTTTTACTGTACAAATTTTCAATAAGATTGATGAGGCTCTTGGGAATGTTGAAATGGGATATGGTAGTAAATAAAAACTTCCAGCTCACTACAGAAGGCTTTACAGGCATCACGTATTAATCCATACTTCGGGTTATTATCTTTATTGAGATGCATCATAGCATCTAAAGTTAGAGTATTACCCCGTGTCTATTTTGTATGAAACCTGTTTGTTCCGGAGAGATTATAAGAGGCATAACATTCTTCAGTCTTTCAGCTAAAATAGATGACAAAATTTTAATATCCACATTTAACAGGGATATAGGTCTGTAATTATGTGGGTTGGATTTATCCAGGAGGTTTTTGGGAATGAAAATTGTTTTGGAATTATTTAGACGAAAATCAGACATTCCATAAATTTTAATATGGTTATATACTTTCAATAATATTGTTGATAAAATTACATTAAAAGCTTTATAGAATTTTGAAGTGTATCCCTTTTCAGTCTCCCTATAGCATCAACTATTTATTTTAGTTCAAGGGAGCATCTAGGAATTCTAAATGATTTTTACTTAATTTAGGGAGTGTTATCTTGTCAAAGTCTGTTATTTCTTCATCAGAAGGTTGTTGATCATTCATGCCATATAGCTCAGAATAAATCAGATTAAAAAGATCAAGTATTTGGGTATCCGATTTAAATATCCTATCTTGGTGATGAAGTAGCAAAATTCTGCCTGTTTCTTGTCTATTTGCAATACTACTAGCCAGGACTTTGGATGGGAATTGTGCCCATTCTGAATATCTGGATATACATTTTAATTCATACATAGAATAATTTTGTTGATGTAGTTCGTGTAGTTGCCTTTGGGTATTATTTATTAGATTTTCACTATCGGGATCAGTATATCTTGATACTTCTTTTCTAAAGCTACCAAATCCGCAACTAACTTACTTTCTCTTTCTATTGCAACTCTTTTGAAGTAGGTAGCTTTTTGGATAAGGACACACCCCCCCCGAGCTGTGCTTTACAGGCCGCCCATTGGATATCATATGGAATATGTATGTTTTCTATGCTATTTTTTAGTTGTGTTAAAATGTCAGCTATTTCCTGAATTACCTCTGAATTAGATAATAAATAATTTAAGAACCAATTACAGTTCTTGCCCCCCTCCCCCCCTTTTCCAGGTTGGTAGAAAAGTGTAGCTTTAAGGTAATTCTAGAATGATCCGAGAAGTGTCTCCGTTCTGCATGATATTTAATGTCCCCTTCTGCCAGTGATTCTGAACGAAGGAAAAAATCTATCCTAGACCAAGTATTATGACACTTGGAAAAATATGTATTGAAGCCTCTCCTCTCTTGCCCTTCACCAAATGAGATGGGGTCTATTAAGCATAGAGCAGTCATTAGTTCACCTAATGCAGTTGATGCCTGCATATTTTGAGAGAGGGGGTTGCTAGTATGGTCTTATCCCAGGATCAAAAACAGTGTTCCAGTCCCCATCTAATATAAACTCATGGTCAGGAAATTTGCGTAGGATATTGTGGATTTCTAAAATGAAGTCCTGTTGTTACTGACAGGGGCCATAGACATTAAGAAAAACAGTTTGTTTTCTATTGAGTGGATTAATAGTTATAAAATAACACCATCTGCCCTTTTCATCTGAGCGCCGTTCTAAAATTAACTGAAAAGACTTTTTAATAATAATTGGCTACACCTTTTGATTTTGAATTATCCCCAGCTGCAACTATTTCTTTAATCCATTTTTTGGTTGAAACTCCTTTCCAGTCCTCTCTCAGCATGTGCATCTCCTGTAGAAAACATATGTGCTTCAGATTTAAAAATTAAATGTATCAATAGATTTTTCTTATTTTTATCTTGTAGTCCCCTCACATTCCAGGAATCTATGATCCACATTCCCAGGGTTTGATTTGTGGAGTGAGTGTTATTACGGACATGTGGTATTTAATCCAAAAATTCCATTCAGATAGGTCCGATATGGACAAATCACAATTACCAAGTGGACAAATCATCTCAAGATGTTCATTATTACAAAAAAAACTATGATTTTGTAGGACAGGATAATTACAAGGGCAATTCAAATTTTCATCAGGAATGGAAGCATGGAAGATATACAGACTGGAAAAGTGGAGGAAAATGGAGTAAGAACAATTTTTACCATCAGGAGGGATTGGAAGAGAGAGTATTAGTGGACACATCTAATGACCCCATTGAGGGGCTTGAAGTGGACCATGACAGTCACCAATGGTGTAACTTCTTGTTACAATCATTTTAAAATATATAATTACACACACATTCCCCTGAATAAAGCACATTTCAGTTTATTGTCTAAGGGAATGAAATACATTCCCACAACATGTTTCAAGCTAGTGGACTGTAAGTGAATTTAAATTATTTATTAGGAAATTAAATTTGGCCTTGTTATTCAAGGACAACAAAGATAAAATAGTAGCAATGAAGGATGTCCCAAAGAAGAAAAGTAATTTTATTCCAGCTATGAATCCTAGTGTTCAGATGTATGATAGACTAAGTAACACAACAGATCTATCAGTTTCAAAATCAGGTTACAGGTAAAAAGTTGAGAAACAATCTATCTTTGGATGAACAAAACATCTTAAAAGGGCTGAGAGCAAATAATACTATATGGGTAATGAAACCTGACAAGGGTGGGGGGAGGGTGGGTAGTCATTTACGACAGCTTAGAATATAGTTCTAAAATGCATGACATTTTACATGCATCTGGGAACTATGAAACAGTCTCCTTAAACGAAATAAACATTGCTTATAGGCGAATAGATTTACACACTGAAGAATTTTTATTGGACAGACGGATAACTGAAGATGCGTATTTTTGAGAGTTGAATATCCTAAGTTGGCCACTTCAGTAGGAATACCGAAAATTCACAAAGACATAAATAATCCACCTTTTAGGCCTATATTATCAGGCAGTAAACCCAAAACCTTCCCTTTAGGCGTAGTAGTTGATACTATGCTCAAACATTTATATGGGAAAGTTTCCCATATGGTCAAGGATTCATGGGAATTTTTAAAAAATTATCCTGTGGATATTTGGAAACAAGGTTACTTGTTTGCTTCTATTGACGTGATTGATTTATTTTCATGCATTCCCAAAGAAGAAGGAATGGAAGCCTTCACTAACAGTATTAGGAAATACAGCCACCTTGAGTGGAATAAGGTATGCTTGGTGCTAGAGCTTATGTCTATAGTTCTGGACCACAATTATATTTACTATGAAGGCGAGTTATTCAGACAGACAAAAGGCGTAGCTATGGGGGCAGCCTGTGACCCCATATTTGCCAATTTGGTAATGCTTGAGTGGGAGGAAACTGTTGTATTCACGAGTGAACACTATGGCAACATCATATATTACTCACGATTCTTAAACAACATATACATGTTATGGGAAGGTGATCAAGATGCATTGAATGTCTTTATGGAATATATTAGCAGCAGTGGGTTTCTTAAGTTTACATCCACTAGTAGTAGTGAAGGAGTGGCATACTTGGATACTTTCATATCAAATAGTGAGGAAGGTTTCAAGTCCAGAATATATAGAAAAATACTTTTACTAATTCTTATCTGGAATATACCAGCAATCATCCTAAAAAACTGATGTACAATATTTTCAAAGGACAGTGCATCAGAGCAGTAAGGATGACTTCTGAATATGCAGATATGACAGACGAAATGAGACATATTACTGAATTATTTAAAGACAGAGGATATGATAGGAAAATGATGAGAGATGTCATAGAATATGTTATAAGTGAATGGGGAAAGAAATACACCCCATTATTAGGAGCTAGGAATACAGATGAGAATAGGAAAAATGACAGTAATTGTAGAAAACCCCCCCCCCAAAGTTTATAGTAGGGCTTGTGTCCTTGAATATGGTCCACATATACATAAATTAAAAGACATATTATCAAGTAATTGGAATGTGTTGATGGTGGACCAGGAAATGATAGACATTTTGGGCCCTAGGCCAGTATTTGTATATAAGATGGGGAAAAACATCAAATCTTTGTTGGAAAGGGGCTTGAGGGACACAGGGATGGTCAATACTACTAAGCACACTTCGAAATGTGGAGCTTGTAACCAAATGCTATTAACAAAGAAGGAATAGTCTTAGACAGTATTAATAAGACAAGATTGAGCTTCAAACAGGGTAATTGCAACTCGAAATTAGTTATTTATTTGGCAAAATGTGAGGCTTGTCCAGGGTACTATATAGGTAAAACTGAGAGGAATTTTAAGAAACGTATATATGCTCACCTGTATAGTATTAGGACGAAGGATATCAATAATGCCTTATATAGACATATAGAAAAGTATGGAGTTAAACAATTTTAAATTTGCTATATTGGAAAATGTAGTCACAGACCCTAGAGGTAATAATTATAAAAGTATACTTGCATACAAAGAGGTCTGGTGGCAGCTACTTACTGATGCCACACCACCAGGTCTGAATGACCATTTATCTATTAAACCTTTACTTGATATTAGATAATTTATTCCATTTATTTACATTTATTATATTTTTTTATATTTTACACATTACAGAACAGCATTTTTTGGTATAGATTTAGTATAGTAGTTAATTGTGTATCAAATGTTTAGGCGTTTTTATTTAGTATTTCATGTATGTATTTTCATATATATATATATATATATATATATATATATATATATATATATACATAGATAGATACATTTCTACTGTATTTTTATATCTTATATGTGGTGTCGGCAAGACCGTTGCAGATATCAATGTCTGTATTTAATCCAACATGAAAAAGTTTTCTTTGAATGTAGTTGCACTTTAAATTATTTTAAATGTTTTGGCGCCAAAGATGCTACTTTAACAATTTGTAACAGTCGGTTAAACGTTCTGATGAAGCTCACTTTTATGCGAGTGAAAGCACTTAATGTTCTTTGTCACAATAAATGTATTTTTGTACCACTGGCCATGGTGATTTACTTTTGAGCTACAATACAACTACTATTTTTTGAGTGGAGGCAGTTTTTTGGAGTGTTGCTGTGTTGTGGGTAAGCGGAGATTCTAACTTTCTTTTACCGCTGGTGCTAGTTTCTTTTAGATGTGGTATTTAAGAGTTACAAGGCTCCAAGAGATTAGAATAAAAATAATGAATACGAATAAAGGGACAGGAAATAGATGTAGAAAGAGTATCATGTTCACAGCAACACTAACACACACTTCCAATAGCAATCCTGTGGCTACACACTTACCACAACTATATGTAAGAGTACGGTGAAATACGGTTACACAAAAATACAATGAAGTGCTTATCACTGTGAATGGTTGTGTACCCTAAGCATAACATTACACACCATATTTTTTAACATTTTTGAAACCCAAACATATGTACAATATCAATGCGGTTCCTAGAGTTATCATCCTTACCCTTCCAACAAGAACCATTCCTTTCCTACAACAAAATACAGTAAAGTAAGGTACAAAATAGCCACTGCACTGTTTGCTGAGTAACAACGTTACGGTTAAACCTTAATTTATAACAATAATCTAATTGCAGAAAACCTTACTAAGAAACATATTTGAGAAAAATATTTAAGGTGAGACACACAGGAATATAGATTTATACTAAAAAACTAGTGTATGGGCGGCCGCGGTGGTGCAGCGGTTAGCATTGCCGCCTCACAGCAAGAGGTTCTCCGGTTCGATCCTTGGCTGGGGTGCCTTCTGCGTGGAGACAGTCTGCATGTCCTCTCTGTGGTCACGTGGGTTTCCTCCGGGTGCTCCGGTTTCCTCCCACATCCCAAAGACATGCTGTAGGTGGACTGGACACTCTAAATTGGCCCTAGGTGTGTGTGCATGTGTGTGCCTTCTGTGGAAGGTTGGGCGCCAGGCTGGCAACTTGACACCGTAAAACTCCACTGCCAATCATGAGCAGACAGGTGATCCGCCGTGGCGACCCCTAACTGGGAAAAGCCAAAAGATGATGTTTCTTTAATGGCTACTGGGAGATCCTACAGTAAGGTTATTTTATGGCCATTCAAGGAGATCTGCCCATTTTTTTAGCGACCGATAAAATCTTTTGCACGTCCTGAAAGTTCAGCAGCTTGATATAGACTTGCTTGGGGTTTATGTCATCTGTTTAGTGTGCAGGGCTCGATGAGCGCTCTCAATTACAATACTGATTGCATGTGTACCAGGTTTTAAAAAGAAGTTAAACAATTGTAGCATGGTCTCAATCAACTGGTTGCTACTGTACGATTCTGGCAGACCTCTTTTTATAATATTGTTCCTTCTACTCCTCGCTTCAAAATCAATGATTTTGTGCTGGATTTCCATTAGTTTTTGCCGCTCAATTCTTCCTTTAGTAAAACGATCTGCAGTTCATTATTTTTGGCAGTTTCTTCAATGTTTTCCATATGTTCCACAGCCTGATTTAATTTATTACCGAAGCTTGAAAGCTGCTCAGAGTAACCCTGCACGGCTATCTGTAGTAGTAATAATGCTTCCTTAAGATCTTCCATATAAATGTTAGCCTCCGGCTTCGGTTTGGCATTGAATTTAGAAGTGTCTAGTTGTTTGTTAATTTTCTATCTTTTAGAAAGAGTTTCCTTCTCAGGGGAAACTATTCCAGACAATTTGGTTTTGCTGGTTTGTGTCTCCATGTTTTCAGATTCTCTCGACATGTTTTAGCAGCAGTTGTAGTCTGTTCCTAAACTTAACTTGTGATGTGCCTATTCAGGCCTAGAGTATACACGTGGTGGATAGCTCCTTGGAGGTATTGAAACTTAGAGCAGCACATAATCTCTCAGTAGGAGTCCAGAAAACCTCAAAATCGATGTAGATGTAGTTGAAGAGGTAAAAGATAGTTAAAGTTAGTCTTCTTGGATGTAGAAAAGTGGCTAAATGACCAAACATAGACTATTTAGGTAGGAGCCTCATGGAGAGGGTTTTTATAGGACATCCACCATCTTGGAATCCCCTTAATTTTTAAATTAGTCAAGAAAATACAGCGAGATTAGAAGTACTGTTTTTCTAAAACTGTGTGAAACTTTCCATCAATGTTAATTTTAATACTAAAATAAAACACTGGGAAATAACCAAAACAAGAAAACATGAGTCTGAAGAATTCTTATTTGAACAAAAGTGCTTACCATTTAATGTTTCTTGGTCATTGAATTCTCATTTTGGTAATTTCCCAGTGCTTTATTTTCATCTTGTTTCTGTGTTTTTGAAGTTACTTTTAATATTCCTTGCGACAAACTCTGGTGTTCGCTGTAAATAGATATTTAATATTAGCTTTTTCTTTACTATTAAATAAATTTAAGCTTTTCACTGTGGCTGGACCTTTTCAGAAAATATTTAAGCTTTGAGAGTATCTGCACATACTTATTTAGTGACATCTCTGGCCACTCCTGAAAGCCTAGCTTTTTGGTTAACATTACCATTTGTATTAATATTAATTTCAATTAGTATAAGTAGCTGGCAGGGGGTCTTGGTGGCAGTGATAACTACCTTAGTCTGGGCAGAAGGGTCACAGCATGTGAATCTATGCCAGTCTTTCCCAGGTGTGTGTGCAAATCAAATCTGTGTGCGTCAGCTGCTTGGAGTAGAGTCACAAAGCACTGGTTTCATAGACAGATGCATGAGGACATAGCTTGGAATCCCAGCTAAGGACTCGATGCTAAGCTGTGCCAGTGGGGAGTCTTATTGGTGATCTGAACAGATATAGACAGGAATCAGCCCCAGACTTAGCATGTGCCCTGTGTGCTCTTATGGGAAATTGTGCTTGATGCAGAGAGGTCTGCATCTGGAAATACTGAGTGTATCCATTTGTATTCCAAGTGCACATCCCTTTCCAGTGTCAGTAGTGAGGATTCAGGCTCCTTGAATACTGGTCCAGCGTGGGGACGTCACACCCACTATTGTGGAAGGGAAAACAAAATGCGTTAAAAATATGACTGTTGAGAAAGTACAGTTTTGTACCTACCATAAATGTAGATGTTCGAGTGTATACACTGCTGCAGTCATTACACTTGGGTTATCCTGCCATCAGGCGGTTCCCCAGTTCCAAAGTCTTGGTCCTGCGTCGGTTGCTGTCACTTCTTCCCTGACGTCAGTGCGACAGGGGTATATAAGATGCAGCCGATGCCATTTTCTTCAGTTTTTCTTGCCCCAGATGTCAGGTGCCCTCAAAAAGGTAGGCAATTCAAATCGCTAATAAAACATAAATAAGAAAAGCAATCAACAACTTTCAGTTACCAGCAAATACTCCCCATAGGTAGCAAAGGGTAGAAGACATAGGTACGTACTAGCAAGCAATAGGGGAAGGAGGGAGGATAACCTGGACTGCAGCAGTGTATACACTCTAACATCTATATTTATAGTAGGTACAAAACTGTACTATGTTCATCGTGTTACACTGCTGCAGTCATTACACTTGGGTAGAATCCCAAAGCTGAGGTAGGGTGGCTGGTTCTATAAGGCATTAGGGGTGGCTATAAGGCCCTGCAGCACTGCAGTGGCAAAGCCAGCTCTGGATTTAGAGTATAGAGGCAGAAGGTAATGCTTGGTGAAGGTATGTACAGAACGCCAAGTTGCTGCTTCCAAAATGTCCTTGGGTAGGTACTCCTCTGAGGTAGGCAGTTTAAGTGGCTGTTGCCCTGGTTGATGAGATCTAATGCAGTTAGGTACAGGTTTCCTATGGTGTATATAGCAGAAACGTATACAGTGTCCTATCCATTTTGAAATAGTCTGTTTTGAAATGGCTTTTCCCTGTGCTCCTGCAGCATACGCTACCAATAATTGCTCAGTTTTTCTGAAAGCTTTGGTTTTGTCCCAAGTAAAAGCATAACTGCCTGTGTATGTCCAAAGAATGCTGAAGTCTCTCCCCTTTATTCTGTGGATTTGGATAAAAAGTTGGCAACTGATGAGTTTGGTTTAGAGCCACACTTGATACTACCTTAGGCATAAAAGTGGGGTTTGTTCTTAAAGACACCCTGACTTGGTGGAAAATGATGAAAGGTTCCACTGCCATTAGTGCCTGTAATTCTGAAATTCTTCGTGCTGATGTTATTGCCAGGAGCAGAGCAGTTTTCCAAGAGACACATTTTAAATCTGCTGTGTTAGCTGGCTCAAAAGGAGGTAAAGTTAATTTTTCCAACACGAAGTTGAGGTCCCAAGTTGGAGTAGGTGCTCTACGGGGTGGTCTTACGTTTTTAGACCCTTCTGAGGTACTGTTTTAGCAAGGGATTAAAGAAAATTGGTGGATCCGTGTTGTAATGAGCAGAGATGGCAGAGGCGTGGATCTTGATGGATGAAAAGGAGAGGCCTTTGTCCAGCATCTCAGTTAAATATTGTAGTATCTGAGGAATATTTGGGACAAGAGGGTCAAGACTGTGAGCCTGGTTCCAGGCACAGAATCTCTTCCATTTACCCGAATAGGCTTTCCTGGTAATAGGCCTTCTGGCCTCCAGAATGATATCCATAACAGCTTTGGAGAGAGGCATTGCTTGCTTGACTAAGGAATCTTCCATGCAGCCAGGTTTAAAGTCTTTAGCTGGCTGTGAAGTATCTGATTGTTGTGCTGAGTCAGAAGATGTGGGATTTGAGGCAAAATCCAGGGTGGTCCTTGTGCTAAGTTCTTTAAGATTGGGTACCAGTGCTGGTGTGGCCAGTCTGGGGCAATCAGGATCATCTTTGGCTCTTCTTGCCTGGCTTTTATGAGTACCTTTGGAAGGAGCGGTAGTGGTGGTAAAGCATATACTTGTAGGTTTTTCCAGCTGAATGACAGGGCATCCACTTCCCATGCTTGTGGGTGGTAAGTCCTTGTGCAGAATTTCTGTAGCTGGCAGTTCATTGGGGATGCAAACAGATCTATGTCCGGGCTCCACCATTTTTGTGTTATCATTCTGAATATTTGTGGATTCAATTCCCATTCATGGGGATCCATGATGTTTCTGCTTAAGTCGTCTGCCAGTGTGTTTTTCTCTCCTGGCAGGAATTGTGCTTGCAGATGAACTTGGTAAGTTAGAGCTGTGTTCCACAAGGTCATGGCTTGTATGCAGAGGGGATAAGAGTGAGTGCCCCCTTGCTTGTTTATGTACCACATAACTGTGGTGTTGTCTGTCTTTAGTAGTAGTTGTCCTGAATGCAGAAGGTCCTTGAAAGCTATAAGGGCATTTTGTACAGCTAGCATCTCTTTTTGATTGCTGTGAAGATGCCTTTGTTCTGCGGGCCACTTGCCCTGAATACATTTTCCGGCCATGTGTGCTCCCCCAGGCATAATCCGATGCATCTGTTGTAAGTGTTTGCCTGGCTGTGGGTTGAGTGAATGGCTGTCCCTTGTTGAGGTGACAAGCTTGAGCCCGCCATCGAAACTCCTGTTGAAGGCAAGGAATTAGTGGTATCACTGTTTCCAAACTTTGACAGTGTTGAGACCAAACACTCTTTAGGTACCATTGTAGTTTCCTCATATGCAGTCTGGCATATGGAATTAGTAGTATGCAAGATGCCATGTAACCCAAGGCCTGCATAATTTTTCTTGCAGGGAGTTGGGTTCTTGTTGCCATCAATTGAAAATATTGAGTCAGTTGTCCTTGCTTGTCTGGCGTGAGAAGCCATCTGGGCCATTGTATTCAAGCTGGCACGCAGGAATATTATCTCTTCTGAGGGCACAAGTTTTGATTTCTTTTCATTTACTGTGTACCCTAGGCAACTTAATAATTTTTTACAAACGCCAGATGCTTTAGAAGAATGTCCTTGCACTCTGCTTGAATCAGGCAGTCGTCCAGGTACTGATAAATTTGAATTCCTGTCTGCAAAATGCAATTACTGGTGCCAGGCACTTTGTGAAGACCCTGGGCGCAGTAGATAAGCCAAAGGGCAGTGCAGAGAATTGGTAGTGCATTGAACCAGCTATGAATCTGAGGTATCTTCTGCAGTTTTGTCTGATAGGGACATGCAGGTATGCCTCCTTGAGGTCCAAGGTTACGAGCCAAGCTTTCTTGCCCAGCATGGGAAGAAGCTGCTGTAGTGTCAACATTTTGAATTTTGGAACATCCAGGTAAGTGTTTAGAGAAGAAAGATCCAAAATGGGCCTCCAGGCTTTGTCCTTTCTGGGTACCAGAAAGAGTAGAGTAAAATCCTTGTCCTTGCTCCTGTGGTGGTACCTTTTGAATAGCTCTCAAGTCCATGAGTGCTGTAATTTGTTTTTGAGCCTCTGCCCATTGATTTGGTGACAGATTTGGCATTCCTTTTAACCTTGGCAGAGTGTGAAAGTGGAACCTGTAACCTTGAGATACAACGTTGAGAACCCATTTGTCTTTGGTGATCATATGCCAATTGTGATAGAAAAGTGCCAGTTTTCCTCCCAAGGGGGCTGCCAAGAGAGAACTGTTTGGCAGCTGTAGTGGGAAGTCATTGGGGCTGTTTTATATGGTTGGGGCCTGTCTTCCCCTTCTTTATGGGCTGATGCACCCCATTGTCAAGGCCTGTAAGGACCTTGTGGTTGACCTCTACCTCTTGGAAGTCTGTATCTGCCCCTTTGAGGTCTGTCTGTAATTGGAAAGGACCAATTCTTTGTTGGCCAATTTCTGCTAAATCGAGGAGGCTGAACCTGTAAGAAATCCTTCACCGTTTGCATAGATTTTGCCTTATCCTCCATTTTCTTTAATACCTCTTCTGCCTTAACTCCAAATAACACATCCTGCTGCAAAGGTGCATCCAATAGTTTTGCTTTAACATGATCTGGTAACGTATGTTCTTTTAACCAAGCATGTCTTCCAATGGCAGAACCTGTAACTGCTGCTCTACAGGATGCCTCTAAAGAATCAAAACCACATTGCAAAGTATGTTTTCCCACTTGTTCAGCTGCATGCAATAAATCCTGTATTTCCTTAAAATTAGGAGGATCTGAGTCTGGAAGCATTTTTTGTTTCAACTGAGACATCAAATATTGCTGATATTTTAGCATGTGAAACTGGCAATTTAAGGCCCTCATTGCTAAAGTTGCAGATATATATACTTTCTTCCCCCATCTATCTAATGCTCTGGAATCTCTGTCAGAGGGGACTGGATTCTTTGTTGATGATGCCTTAACCCCTTTGGGGCCCTGAGAAATAGTTTCAGGATCAGCAACAGGGCTTTTATAAAGACATTTGTGAGAGTCAGGGACTCTCTAGTATCTGTCAGGCTTAACTGGGACTGGAGGTAAAGAATCAGGATTTAAGCTGGATTCAGTATACACATTATCCACAATATCTAACACTGGCGGAATAGCAAGGGGTCTGTGTTGAGGTAATAAAAGGAAGTCTCTGAGCCTTTTCTTGGATTCTGAGTAATCCTGGCCCTCCCAATGGAAATGCTCCCTCATGGTACGTAAGGATTCCCCCAAAGGAGTAGTCCTCAGGCGGGGAGGCTGATGAAATTGATTCCTCAGCATTAGAATCCTCATATGGGGGTAAAGAGTATCCTAGGTCTGAGGATGAATCTGAAGAGATGGACACCTGGTCGGATGAGTCATAGTCGGCATCCTGTATAGGCCTTTTATCAGCAGGGGATGGGACCCCCTGATCAGAGTGATTTGGTCTTCGGCCATTTTGAGCATTTGTTTCTTAGGCATGGAGGCCTGTCCTGGAGAATGTTGAATTTGTTTCTTTGTTTTTAAAGGAGGATTAGACTTGGCAAAAGATTTAATGCTGAACTGAATAAGTCTGAAAACACCCTCTGAAGCTACGGGTTGTTCAGCTACTCCGGATCCCTCTGAGGGGTTATACTCGGTAGGCTGAAAATCTTGTGCGTCCGAAGGCCCAGCCATCTCCACGTGGGAGTCGGAGGCGGCCTGTGGTTCTAAAGAAGCAGTCATTAGGGGCTGCGAAGGCGCCTCGCTGAAAAGCGGAGAACCGGCGACTTGCCTAGAAGAGGCTTCGTCCGTTTTGGGCCTCGGATGCCTGTCCTTGTCGTCGTGCTTTTTATGTATTCCGGTCGTCGGTAGTTCCGACGGCATGGTGTAATTGAATTTTCTGCCAAAATAGTGTCGGGCAAAATCAAACCGACGTTTAATAGTGCGCTTGTTAAACCTAGCACAAAACCAACAACCAGTGACGTTGTGGTCTGGGCCTAGGCATGGGATACAATAAGAATGGAAATCCTTATAAGGTATTTGCTTCCCACAAGAAATACAGTTATTAACTTTTACTGACATCGGTCTGAGGCAAGAAAAAGTTTCCCCAACGGGGTACTTAGCTTTGTAGAAGACTTCGGTTCTGGATTCGGAATGAAAATCTCTGGAGTCTGCCGACCAGCACTTGTGAACTGCTTTTGCTTCGGGCACCGCGCGGCAATTAAGACTGAAAAAAATGGTGTCGGCTGCATCTTATATACCCCTGTCACACTGACATCAGGGAAGAAGCGACAGCAACTGACGCCGGACCAAGACTTTGGAACTCAGGCCGACTGGGGAACCGCCTGACGGCAGGATAACCCAAGTGTAATGACTGCAGCAGTGTAACACGATGAACATCTACCATAAATGTAGATGTTCGAGTGTATTCACTGTTGCAGTCATTACACATGGGTTAACCTGCTGGCAGGCTACCCGCAGTCGGCCTGAATACCAAAGTCCTGGTCCGACATTGGTTGCTGTCGCCTCTTCCCTGACGTCAGTGCGCCAGGGGTATATAAGATGCAGCAGACACCATTTTCTTCAGTCTTTCTTGCCAAGCGGTGCCCGAAGCAAAAACAGTTCGCAAGTGCCGGTCGGCAGACTCTGAGATTTTCAAAATTGAATTTCAGACCCAAAGTCTTCAATAAAGCTAAGTACCCCGTTGGGGAAACTTTTTCTTGCTCCAGACCGATGTCAGTAAAAGTTAACAATTGTATTTCTTGTGGGATGCAAATACCTTCTAAGGATTTTCACTCTTACTGTATTCCTTGCCTAGGCCCTGACCATGACGTTGCTAGTTGTCGGTTTTGTGCTAGATTCAACCAACGCACTATTAAGCATCGGTATGATTTTGCTTTACATTACTTTGGCCGGAGGTTTAACTACATAATGCCGTCGGAACAACTGATGACCGGAATTCATAAAAAACGCAAAGACAAAGAAAAGGACAGGCATCTGAGGTCCAAAACCGACAAAGCCTCTTCTGGGCCAGTCGCTGGTTCACCGGTTCTCAGTGAGACGCTTTCGCAGCCCGACACCCGCTACCTCAGAGCCACAGGCCGCCTTGGACTCCCACGTGGAGACAGCTAGGCCTCTGGAAAGTCAAGGTATTGGGCCTACGGAAACTATTCCCTCAGATGGGTCTGGAGCCGCTGAGCAGGCATCGGCTTCTGAGGGTGTTTTCAGACCTACACAGCTTACTATCAAGTCCACTTCAGCAGCCAAGGCAAAGTCTAAAACACCATTAAAGACAAAGAAATAAGTACAGCATTCTCCTGGACAGTCATCCATGCCAAAGAAATAGATGCTTAAAATGGCCGAGGACCTAATTACTTTGATCAGGGGTTCCCATCTCCCTCCTGATAAAAGGCCTAGGCAAGACACCGACTATGACTCCTCTGACCAGGTTTCTATTTCCTCTGATTCCTCTTCAGAACAGGGATATTCTCTTCCTCCCTATGAGGACTCTGACGCTGAAGAATCTATACCTTCAGCCTCTCCTCCTGAGGATTACTCTTTTGGGGAAACCTTGCACACCATGAGGGAGCATTTCCATTGGGAGAGCAAGTATTATTCCGAATCCAAGAAAAGGCTCAGAGACTTTCTTTTACTGCCTCAGCACAGGCTCCTTGCTATCCCCCCTGTACTAGATATTGTTGTTGATGTTTATTCTGAATCCAGTTTGTCTCCTGATTCTTTACCCCCTGCATCAGTCAAGCCAGATAGGTACTACAGGGTCCCAGACTCTCAAATTTCTTTATAAAAACCCTGCTGCTGACCCAGAAACAATTTCTCAGGGTCCCAAAGGGGTCAAGGCTTCCACTGCAAAAAACCCTGTTACCTCTGATAGGGATTCCACAGCACTGGATAGATAGGGGAAAAAGGTTACACTTCTGCTACTTTAGCTGTAAGGGCTTTAAACTGCCAGTTTCACATGCTTAAATATCAATGATTCTCAGCTACAGCGTCTTCTGCGTGGAGAGATGTGTGAATGGGCGTACCTTCGTTGAAGGTTGTGTGTCAGGGCTGGCAACTCGGCACTTAAAAAATCTATCTGCCAATCATTAGCAGACCGGAGTTCCGCTGTGGCGACCCCTAACCGGGAAAAGCCGAAAGACGGAACCACCACCACCTAATGTCTTTGCTAAAACAGAAAATGCTTATAAGCTCAGAATATCCTGACAATAAGGAAATGCATGATTTATTGCATGCAGCTGAACAAGTGGGAAAGCATACTTTGCAATGTAGTTTTGATTCTTTAGAGGCTTCTTGCAAAGCCGCAGTTACAGGTTCTGTCATTTGAAGGCATGTTTGGTTAAAAGAACAAAGTTTACCTGATCATGTTAAAGCAAAATTATTGGATGCTCCATTACAGCATGATACTTTGTTTGGTGTTAAGGCAGAAGAGGTGTTAAAGAAAATGGAGGATACAGCAAAATCAATGCAGACAGTAAAGGATTTCTTACAGGTTCAGCCACCTAGATTTAGCAGGAACTGGCCTTCAAAAAAATGGTCCTTTCCAGTGTCAGACAGGCCACAAAGAGGCAGATACAGACGCCCAAGAGGCAGATCTCAGCCCCAAGGCTCATACAGACCTAAGCAATGGGGTGCTTCTGCCCCCAAAGGCGGAGAAGACAAATCACAACCTTATAGGAAACAGTCCCAATGACTTCCCTCTGCAAATGCAAAGCGCTTACCCTTTTGGCAGCACCCTTAGGGGGAAAACTAGCACTTTTCTCAAAAAATTGGCACATGATCACCCAGGACAAATGGGTACTGAATATTGTTTCTCAGGGTTACAGGTTCCACTTTCACACCCTACCAAGGTCAAAAGGTATGCCAGACCTGCCACAAAATCAATGGGCAGAGGTACAAAAACAAATTTCTGCTCTCATGGACCTGAGAGCTATTCAAAAAGTACCACAGGAAGAACAGGGGCAAGGAATTTACTCAAGACTTTTCTTGGTACCCAGAAAGGACAAAGCCTGGAGACCAATACTGGACCTGTCAATTCTAAATACTTTCCTGGATGTTCCAAAATTCAAAATGCTGACACTGCAGCAACTTCTACCCATGCTGGGCAACAAGGCTTGGCTAGTTACTTTGGACCTCAAAGAGGCATACCTGCATGTCCCAATCAGGCAATCTTGCAGAAGATACCTCAGATTCATAGCTGGCTTAATGCATTACCAATTCTCTGCACTGCCCTTTGGCTTATCTACTGCGCCCAGGGTCTTCACAAAATGCCTGGCACCAGTAATTGCATTTTGCAGACAAAAAGGAATTCAAATATATCCCTACTTGGACGACTGCCTTATTCAAGCAGAGAGCAATGACATTCTACTACAGCATCTGGCGTTTGTAAAAAGATTACTAATTTGCCTAGGGCACACGGTAAATGAAAATAAATCAAAATTAGTACCCTATCAAGAGATAATATTCCTGGGTGCAAGCTTAAATACAACTGCCCAAATAGCTTATCTCACGCCAGACAAGCAAAGGCAACTAACTCATTACTTTCAAATGATGGCAACAAAGACCCAGCTACCTGCAAGAAAAATTCTGCAGGCTTTGGGCTTAATGGCATCCTGCATCCTGCTAATTCCATATGCAAGACTGCATATGAGGAAGCTACAATGGTATCTAAAAAGTGTTTGGACTCAACATTGCCACAGCCTGGAAACAATAATAACCCTTATTCCCTGCCTGCAACAGGAGTTTCGATGGTGGGCACTGGCCTGTCACCACAACAAGGGACAGCCTTTCACTTTACCCACAGCCAGGCAGACACTAACAACAGATGCATCGGATTATGCCTAGGGGGCACACATGGAAGGAAAATGTATTCAGGGCACGTGGCCCACGAACCAAATGCATCTTCACATCAATCAAAAAGAGATGCTAGCTGTACAAAATGCCCCGACAGCCTTCAAGGATCTACTACTTCCAGGACAACTATTACTAAAGACGGACAAAAATAGAAGTTATGTTCTTACCATAACGTTCCATGTTAGTTGTCTTCTTCTCGCCTTCATTCTTGCTGGATGGGTTCGGAGCCGACCTCGGCTCTGACTCGGCCACTCTAAAAGCTCGAGAGTTGGTTCCACCGGCTCGAGGCTCCCCTTATATCCCACAATGCTAGGCGTGAGTTACCTCAGATCTCGTTTGCCGCTACAGCGATTGAGGTGTTGTTTTTCTACCGGCTCAGGTCAGTTGTTTAATCAGTCTATTTAAACTAGTTTAAATCCCCTTTTCTGAACTTAATTGTTCATATTTCCCTTAGTTTAGTGGATTTCATCCCTTTCCTCCATTATTCCCCTCCTTTTCTCTCAAGAACTTATAAGTTCTTCCCTTAGGCCTTCAGGCCCTGCTATCCCTAAGTGGAGTGTCTGTGTTTTGTTAGGGATTTTTCATACCTAAGCTAATTAACTAATTTTCAATTAGTTTAATCTAGTTTAACTTTGTTCATAGTGTAATCGGTGTGTGTGTGTTCTGTGTGTGGTTACACTTTCGGTTCCTTGATAATGTCCAAGGATTCAAAGGTCTCAGGCTTCAAGAAGTGTGACTCGTGCTGTCAGAAAATGTCTCTGACAGACGGTCACACTTCTTGTGTTTACTGCCTGGGACCTTTACACCTGCAGGACTCTTGTGCTGTATGCCATGGCTTCAGCCCCAGAGTCCTGCAGGAAAGAAAAAATAAACTTATTTTGAGAGGTTTACTTAAGCCTGAGGGTTCCCTTACTGTTACCGGGCAAACCCTCTAAGGCTTCTAGGTCCTCGGCTCCAGCTCCTGAGTCGAGGCCTAAAGCTTCGAAACCTCCTTCTACATCGGCTCCGGCTGGAGCCGATGAGTCTCAGACTGCAGCTCCTGTGGTTTCCTCGGCTCCGGCTGGAGCCGAGGTATTGGAAATTCCTGTGTCGGCTCCGACTAAACCTTCGGAGCCGACATCTAGAAAGAGGTCCAGGTCACCGTCCCTTGGTATGTGGTACATAAACAAGCAAGGGGGCACACATTCCTACCCCCTCTGCAGGCAAGCCATGACTTTATGGAACACAGCACTGACTTATCAAGTACATCTGCAGGCACAATTCCTGCCAGGAAAGAAAAATACTCTGGCAGACGAACTAAGCATAATCCTCATGGACCCTCACGAGTGGAAACTAAATCCACAGGTCTTCAGCATGATAACAAGGAAATGGGGATGCCCAGACCTAGATCTTTTTGCCTCCCCTCTCAACTGCCAACTACAGAGATTCTGCACAAAGACTTATCACTCTCAAGCATGGAAAGTGGATGCTCTATCATTCAGATGGAAAACACTAACAGTTTATGCCTTTCCACCACTGCCTCTCCTTCCCAAGGTGCTCCTAAAAGTGAAACAAGAGAAGCCAAAAATTATTCTGATTGCCCCAGACTGGCCACGCCAGCACTGGTACTAAATCCTAAAGAGCTTGTCTCAAGGCCCAGCCCGGACTTTGTTTTATTGAGTCAGAAGATGAGGAATTTGAGGCAATCACATCCTGCACAGCCAACTCAGAACCTTAAATCTGGCTGCATGGCAGATAATATAGCCTCTCAGAACACACCTCTCTCTAAAGCTGTTATGGATGTCATTTTGGAAGCCAGGAGGCTCAGCACCAGGAAATCTTATGCAGAAAAATGGAAGAGATTCTGTGCTTGGAACAAGGCACAAGGACTTGAACCACTTGTTCCAAATATTCCTCAGATTTTACAATACCTAACTGAGATGCTGGACAAAGGCCTATCCTTCCTTCTCATCAATTAAGATCCATGCCTCTGCCATTTCAGCTCATTACAATATGGAACCTCCTATTTTCTCTCATCCACTGCTAAGACAGTACCTCAGAGGGGCAAAAAACATAAGACCCCCCAAGGAGAGCACAGATACCTACATGGGACCTCAACCTTGTCTTAAAAAAGCTCACACTGCCTTCCTTTTGAGCCAACCAATACAGCTGATATAAAATTCTTATCAAGGAAAACTGCTCTGCTCCTAGCAATAACTTCAGCAAGAAGAGTCTCAGAGTTACAGGCTTTAATGGCAGTGGAACCTTTTATCATTTTTCATCCGGACAGGGTTTCTCTAAGGACAAACCCAACATTTATGCCAAAGGTTGTATCCAGTGTGGCTCTTAACCAAACCATTCATTTGCCAACATTTTATCCAAATCCCCAGAATAAAGGGGAGAGACTTCTGCATTCTTTGGACATACACAGGCAGCTACGCTTCTACTTGGACAAAACAAAAGCTTTCAGAAAAACTGAGCAACTGTTTGTAGCATATGCTGCAGGATCACAAGGAAAGGCCATCTCAAAGCAGACCATTTCAAAATGGATAGGACACTGTATTCGTTTCTGCTATGCAATGCATGGCAAGTCAGTGCCTAAGAATATTAGGCCACATTCTACCAGGGCAGCAGCCACTTCAGCAGCCTTTCTCAGTGGAGTACCAACCAAGGACATTTTGGGGGCTGCAACTTGGAGTTCAGTGCACACTTTTACCAAGCATTATCACTTACCTCTTTACTCTAAATCCAGACCAGGCTTTGCCACTGCAGTTCTGCAGGACCTCATAGCCAATATCCTGCTGGCATGCTACCCGCAGTCGACCTGAATTCCAAAGTCCTGGTCCGGCGTCAATTGCGGTCGCCTCTTCCCTGACATCAGTGCACCAGGGGTATATAAGATGAAGCCTACGCCATTTTCTTCAGTTTTTCTTGCCCCAGATGTCAGGTGCCCCCAAGAAGGTAGGCAATACATACTGCTTATAAAAACATACAGTGAAATAAAAGCAATACCTTCATCTACAAGCAAATACACCACATAGGTTGTATAGGATAGAGAAGTATAGATAAGTCCCAGCAAAGAAAGAGGATTGAGGGTGGGTAACCTGGACTGCAACGGTGAATACACTCGAACATCTACATTTATGGTAGGTACACAACCGTACTATGTTCATCATCTTTCACTGTTGCAGTCATTGCACTTGGGTTGAATCCCAAAGCTGAGGTAGGGCGGCTATATATGAGATATAGACAGGAACCAGCCCCCAGACTTAGCATGTGCCCTGTGTGCTCTTACGGGAAATTGTGCTTGATGCAGAGAGGTCTGGAAATACTGAGTATATCCATTTGTATTCCAAGTGCACATCCCCTTTCCAGTGTCAGTAGTAAGGATTCAGGCTGCATGAATACTGGTCCAGAGTGGGGACGTCACACCCACTATTGTGGAAGGGAAAACAAAATGCGTTAAAAATATGACTGTTAAGAGAAGCATAGTTGTGTTAGGAACTTAATATAATTGAATACAGTTGAGCGTTTCCACTGCAGTAATAACATTTGACATTTCTGCAGCAAAAAGACGACTTCTGGGCAGAGTTCTAAACCTTTCGACCCTTCTCCCTCCAGTTTGGCAGATGGCCTCCAATCAGGGCATCTGTAGTATAACAGGGATGCCTGTGCACATCGCATATTAATTCTTCCCTTCTACTGCCAGATCCAAGAGTTTGGGTTGAGACCACAGGAAACACTAATCCAGCTGACATATGCCTCCAAGAATGGCAGAACAGATAAGAAGACTCTCAAGGCTCCCTTCTCCAGATATCTGGTTAACTTGAGGAGGGGGGCACCCTGCAGAGGTAACAGAAAGAGGTGACATGAGGGACAGAGAGGGGGGCATTTTCCTGCAACAGTGAAATACTCAAAGGTCTATACAGACGTAAGTTCTTAACAAAAGTATCCTTGGTTTATTTTACTGTTCTGTTGCAACAGTAAAATGGCCTGAGTGGTGACTCCTTTAGGTTCATAGGTAGGTACTAGGCTATCTGCCTAAAGGCATTTATAAGCCTAGCCGGAATATGTTGGCTTTCACCGTCCCCTTAGATTAGTTCCCTGTGCCTCTGTCCAGCAGAACCATTGAAGTGATCCGTGGGGTAAACTTGGTTTCCCATCCACTAGTCAAAGTTTCTCATGAAGTGGGTTAGCGAAGAGCTCTGCCTAATGTAGATTGGAATCTTGTTCCAGAGCATGGAAAGACTCTGGGACAGGAATCTATCCCTACAGCATGTCCTATTTATTGTTGTGGTGAGGTTTAGATCCCTGGAGCGTGTGGCTCGAGGTGATATGGTTTTCTTTAGGTGGAACATGTCCATCAATTCTGGGTTGGACATGGCCTTGTACGTCAGGCAGAGATCACCTCTGAGTAGGCGGTATGCAACAGAGTACAGCTGGAGTGTCTTCAGTTGAGCTGCATAGGGCATCTGCTTGAGGCCAGTGATCCTCTTGGTGAGGAACTTCTGTGGTTTTTCCAGTGGTTGCAGGTGTGTTGTAAGGTACATCCCAAATGGGGCTTGTACTCTATGATGGGTCGGATGAGTGATGCGTAGAGGGACCCAATGACATCTTTCGATCTGGATGCAAACCCTTTTGTGATTAGATGGGCCACATAGAAGGACTTTCTAACCACTTTGGCAATGTGATTATCAAAGGAGAGGTTACTATCTACTTGGGTCCCCAGATCCCTTATTACGTCTTCCGTATTTAGGGGCTACCACATATGTGGTAGTTTGTGGGTACTTTGTTTTTTCCAAAGGGGATGACTATGCACCTTTTGGCATTTAGCTTGAGGCCATGGTTTTGACACCAGGTATCTGTCTCATTGAGACCCTTTTGGAGGATGTCTGTGTCAGCCGAAGAGTCAATTATAGCCCCTAGTCTGCAGTCGTCTGCGAACTTGGTCAGTCATAGTCCTCCTGTGCTTGCCTGTACCTCTGAGAAGTATATGCCGAACAGGAGGGGTCCTAGGACTGAGCCCTGGGGAACGCCACTTGAAACCGGTTTAGAGTCAGACCTAGCTCCTGCAACTCTTACCATGTGGGTTCTGTCCGTAAGCCAGTTGGCAACCCATCTTATGACATAGGGGTTTATGTTAAGGCTGGTGAGCTTGTCTAAAATACCCGAGTGGGGAATGGTGTCGAAGTTCCTTTGCGAGGTCTAGGTAGACTGTGTGGACCACCTTTCCCTCGTCTATAGCCTTGGTAACGGTCTAAAAGAAGTCCACCAGGTTTAGGAGGCATGATCTGCCCTTAAAGCCGAACTGGGTAGGGTCCAGTGTTTGGAGATTTACAATGTCTCTGTTAATGAGATCCATGATGATGCGCTCCATAGCTCTGCAGACCAAGCTAGTCAGGCTTATAGGGCGATAGTTCCCAGGGTCAGTTGTGGCTCCACCTTTGTGGAGCAGAATAACCTTTGCTGTGCGCCACTCTGTGGGCATGTAGCCTGTGGAGAGGCTGAGTTTTAACAGTGTATTTAGGTGAGGGGTTAGTTCATCTTTGAGCTCATGTAGGATGCAGCCTGGGACACCGTCCGGTCCCACTGATGCTGTGTTTTTGGCTTTGGAGAGGGCTGTTTTAACCTGAGTGTCTGTGATTTCAGGGGCACTACATTTTTCTGGTATAGGTATGGGCCCTTTTGGGAGTGAGAGAGGGGAGATGTTTGCACTGAACCTGTCTGCCAGGATGCTGGCTATATCGGTCAGTTCAGTGTATTCTGTGCCATTCTGCACGAACTCCGAGCAGATCTGAGAATTGCCACTTAGATTCCTGACATAGCTAAAGAATGCCTTGTGGTCATCTTTGGAGTCCATGGCAATTTTTCTTTTGAAGCAAGCCTTGGATGATTTTATGAGGGCATGTACTTTCTTGCTGATACTGATCCATCCCAGTCTGCGTTCTACACGAACTACAGAACGAACTGGCACCCCACCTTAGTACCATGTTCAATCATAGCCTCACCTCAACGGTTATCCCACTCCACAAGGGAGGATCCACCACAGACCCCAGGAACTACTGCCCCATTAGCCTGATGAGCCTGGTCTGCAAGGCCATGGAACGTATTATCATGGAACTTATAAACAAAGACATTGGTAATCTCCAAACTCTGGATCCCACCCAGTTCAGGTTTGTAAAAGGCAGATCATGTCTCCTAAACCTGATAGACATCTTTGTGAAGAAGTCACAAAGCTGTAGACAAGGGTAAGATGGTTCACACAGCCTATCTAGATCTTGCCAAGGCTTTCAACACCATCCCCCACTCTGGAATTATAGATAAACTCACTAAATTAGGTATAAATCCCTACGTCACAAGATGGGTTGTCAACTGGCTCACTGACAGAACCCACACTGTGAAAGTAACAGACTCCAAAATCCGACTTCAGACCAGTGACAAGTGCAGTACCACAGGGTTCAGTCCTGGGTCGTCCTCCTGTTTGGTATCTACTTCTCTGAAGTACAGGCTAACACAGAAGGTCTTTGGCTAACGAAGTTCGCAGATGACTGCAAACTAGGAGCCATAATCGAAACTCCTAACGATGTGGACATCTTACAAAAGGGTCTCACTGAGACAGATGCCTGGTGTCAAAGCCATGGCCTCAAGCTCAATGCCAAAAAGTGCATTGTCATCCCCTTTGGTAAAAATTCTGTACCCACGAACTACAACATAGGCGGTAGTATATTTAACACCGAAAGTGTGAGAAGAGACCTTGGGACACAGGTGGACAGTAGTCTCTCCTTTGATAATCACATCGCCACAGTAGTCAGGAAATCCTTCTATGTGGCACACCTCATCACAAAAGGTTTCTCATCCAGAAAAAAAGAGGTCATTGTTCCCCTCTATTCAACACTCATTAGACCCATTATAGAGTACAACGCCCCTTTTGGTATGTATCTCACAAGACATCTACAACTGGAAAGGCCGCAGAAATACCTCACAAAGAGGATTACCGGCCTCAAACAGATGCCCTGCGCAGACCGTCTCAAAGAACTCCAGCTTTACTCTGTTGCATATCGCCTACTCAGAGGTGATCTCTGCCTAACATACAAAGCTATGTCAAACCCAGAGCTGTTGGACATGCTCCACTTAAAGAAATCCAAATCCCTCCGAGCTACATGCTCTAGGGACCTAAACCTTGTCACCACAGTAAACAGAACTTGCCGGAGGGATAGATTCCTGTCCCAAAGACTTCCCATGCTCTGGAAAAACTACTTATCTATATCAAACAAAGCTCCTCATTAGCTCTCTTCAAGAAAAATCTTGATGACTGGATGGGAAATAGGAAATTCACCCCGGGGATTACCTCTGTGGCTCTGCTCGACAGTGGCACAGGAAAATAATTTTCTTGGGTGGCAAAAGCCAGGGTACCTTTTTGGCTGGGCTTGTATAGGCCCCAGGGCAGATAGCCTAGTACCTATCTATGAACCTATGATCAGGGAGTTCTTCCCTTCTTGGGATTTTACTCTTTTCTGTACTAGTTTCCTCCTTCTATTGTATAGCTTGTTTATGGCAGGTGTCCACCAGACTGGTTTCTTTTTCTTGGAGGAGTCTTGGTTTTGTTTGGGAAAGCACGATCCATGCATTCTTGTAGGTGCCCGTAGAGTGCATTAGTAAAGGATTTTGCAGCTTGGACAGCGTTATCCTTTAGTATGGGGGCTTTGAAACTTCCCACCTCAGTCTTAAGTAACATGAAGTCTGCTTTTGAAAAGTTTTTCACGGTGTTTTCTTTGACCGGGGGTGGTGGCGGAATGTGGATATCCAGAGTGATTAGTTTATGGTCAGATCTAACCAGCGAGGGGTTGACCTTCGGTGTGGAACATCGGTCGCCCATGTTGGTGATGACCAGGTCCAATATGTTGTCACCTCTGGTGGGGATGTTGACCAGTTGATCCAGGGTGTTTGAGTTTATAAATTCTAGGAAATGTTGGGCAAGGGAGTTTGTACTTGAGTAGTTCTCCCAGTTAATGTTTGGGTAATAGAAATCACCCAATATCAGGGTGTTTGGTAGGACCTTTATGTTTCCCAGTGTTTCCAGGAATGCGGAGTGGGGGCCATGGGACATGATGGGTGATCTGTAGCAAGCTATAATTTGAATAGCAGTTTTGCCCGTTGTTAGCTGCACGTGGATGATCTCTGAAGCATCGTGCTGTGCCACTAACCTGGAAGTGTGGGTATCCTTGATGAATATGGATACGCCCCTGCCTTTTGTATTTCGGTCCGGGTTTTGTGGCCGTAATTTATGGTAGGAGTTGTAGCCTGGTAATGCTGGGGTGGTCTCTCGAGCCTTAAACCAGGTTTCTGTTACTGCACATGTATTGATTTTCTCCATACCGAGGAGTGCCTCGAGTGTGTGCATTTTGAGGTTTAGACTTCTGGCATTGAGCAGCATTACCCTCAGTTTTTTGTTACTTGTGCTATTTACGGCAGTGGGTTTGTTTTTTGAGCTTTGCCTAAAAAAAGGCACTATGGGGGTGGCAAGAGCCTTGGCCAGTATTCGAAAGCCTAAGGGTGACAGTTGCAAGCCATCTCTAGCAAAGCAGCGTGGCTTGTCGAGCATGTCATCCCAGGCTGACAGACACTGGATCCCCTTTGAATGACACCAGAAGCTTAGCCAATTGCTGAAATTGATCATTTTTTCTCTCTACCGTGGTATCATTCTTGGTGAGGGCAGGATGCTACTCAGGGTCAGGGTCATACCGGCCTGGGCTACGTGATCAGAGAGCTCCTCCAGGTCTCTTTTCATGTAGTCCAGGGAGGTACGGCTCAGGTCATTCACACCAACATGGTCAATGACAGTCATATTTGTACTTGTTCTGGAGTGACCTGAGTGTTTGTGTTATGTGGCGGATCCTGGCACCCGACAGGCAACTAACAGGAACCTTCTCCTTGCTGAGCCTAGTGAGTGGGACGTCAGTGTGCCTGACTATAGAGTCACCTATTACTAGTGTGTTGGGTATGTTATTTTGCCTTAAGGGCTGTGATTGTGTGGCACACTGGTTTTGTGAAGTGTGTGTTTCATGGTTTGTGTTGGGGGGTGGAGGTTGCTTGGATGTCTGCTTTGGAGGTCTCTGTTGCTTTTGCAGATTTTTATTTAGAGCCTCCGAGTATGTTTTTGTGTTTTTTGCCAGTGCTGGTTTTATAGGTCTATGTGAGACTGGTGGTGTGATGCAAGTAATACCCTTCGCCTCTTGACTGCCTGGTCTAGTCTTGGGTTGAGAGAGCTTAGCTTCCAGTTTGGCTCTATAATTGTATCTCTCGCATGTATTAGTGTTTGGTGGAAGGAGGAGAGGGTTGTCTGTGTACATGAGGCAATTGTAACATTGCCTCAAAATGCCCAGATTCACCAGTTGGACTGGAGAGTACACCTGAAACTGCCCTTTTGACATGCCTGGATAGGTACAGTGAACTGTTTTACTGACTGGTAAGGTCAAATACAGAGCCTTGTCCTTCTCTACAGTATAGGGGGGTCTAGTGCTAAGGTTTATTAGTGCTTGCTATGAGTTTTGGACAAGTGCCGGGATGAGAAGTGAATGATTTGAGTGCTCAAGTTAAAAGTTTGTCTAGTTCAAAGGGAAAAATTGAAGAGTAGACTTTGTGGAGCTGGGAATAGTTAAACCCTAGCTAACCGGCGTGCAAAACCTCGCAAATGTGGGTTTTATAGCAGGGAAAAGAAAGAGAGAAATTAGCCCAAAATGGCCAATAAACTACTAATTTCTGGGCTGAAACCACTCCTCCAGGGACAGATAGGCTGCTCAAAGCTCCCTCTCTCACAGAGAACAGAGAAACTTCCTTCTATCCAAGTAAGGTATGGGCAAACACAGAAACTTGTAATACAGCCCTGAATTCAGCACTAACCTGAAAACTGGACTAAACTAGCTTAGAAAGGTGGGAAAACAAGTATTGAATAAACAGGCTCAGCAAGGCTCAAACCCTGGACCCTCTACACTACAGTCATAGTAGTTAACCACTAAGCCATTATAACAATTTAAGGAAGGTAGTAGTGAGTTTTCTACAGTGGACTCTGCTATGCCCTCACATATGCTTTCAGTGTAGAGTAACAGAAGCAGATGCAGTCAGCCAGCCATTTAGATATGGTGTGTTTACAAACAGGTGGCCTGCCAACAATACCCTTATCAAAGGCTATAAATAACTTGTCCTTGGTCTTTTCAAAGAACTATGTACATCCAGGGTGTGCAAGATCCCCTCTCTTTGATCTGTGGGGGAAAGACAGACAGACAAGGGGTTAATGTGCTAACTTACAGACACTTCTCTCGTACTCTGGACATGAAGGTGGAATAGCTGTGGAGTCTTACCCTATCCTTGTGGAAGATGAGAAAGAGCCATTTGCTTATCAGGTCCTACAGTTAAGTATTTCTGGCAGGTGTAATGGTTACTAAAAAAAACAGCCTTTCAGATTACTTGGGAGGTACACCAGCAGCTGGTTCAACAGGTAGCAAAGTTAACTTCTGTAACACTTAACTGTAGTTCCATAGTGGACAGATTACTTTTTTGGGACAGCGTCAGATGTAAGACCACCTTCTTAAGTAACTTCTTTATTAGTTACAGTGAATAAAGGGAGGATCCCTACACAAGGAGGTGGAAACAGCAAAAGTGCCTTCATTAAAACATAAAACAGTCTTGATTTCTAAAGGTCAGGCAGTTATTTGAGAATCATGAACACTAAAGTCTACTTAAGACCCAGACCACATCTTTAGAACCAAAGGGAGATAATTTTCTATCTTGCTAGATGCGATTTCCTTGTATTTGGTTTCCAAGCCTACTTTAAGATAGAAAGTGTGACCTTGGAAAACATGTACCAAAAATCAGGAGGAATCAATGAGGAAGAGATAATCTAAGATGTCAGCTTGACCGTGTTCAGGTTGGGATCCAAACACTCCTTACTTTGAGCCAAAGGTGTTGAATGCTGATGCAAAACAAGCTGTCCTTAGTAAGCTTTGTAGGAACAAGAAAGTACATTTGTGCATGAATGTACCACAATTATAGATCCTCAACTATATTCACTGTTGCAGTATTCACACTTGAGACTACAGCTGCACAAAGCCCAACAACTGTCCTGACTTCCAGTGCTTAACACCTTCAGGCCACTCAGGTACCCTACCACTGAAAAGAAAAACATCAATGGTATAAGACTGATGTCCTCCTCTGCTAGGGTTATTTCTTTCTTGCTTTGGTCCTCACCTTCAAAAAAAGGTCAAGAGTTCTGACTGTTCTGGAAATAAGGATCCCAGTGGGCAAGCCTAACCAAAGCATCTGCAAGCTGCCTCTCCATTATCAAGACCAACCCTGAGGCAGATGTCTGCTAAAGGTAAAAGGAACAATGTGACTGGGGTACCCACTCCAACCCAGATGTGATCACAGGAAAGGAAAAAGATGGGAAGTGGAAGAAAAATGATTCTGCTACAGGCCCTAAACAACTGCACTGGGCCCTTTGAATGTTTCACTACTGCAGAAAGAACACTTGGGAAGATACCCAACGCTGATGGCCAGTGAGTGGCTGGTCCTGTGCCAGGGTGATCTGCAAAAAGACCTGCAAGATGGATGTGGGAAAACTCTGCCCTTGCTATAAATGAAAGGTCCAGTTTATAGTGCTTGGAGAGGGTGAGGAAAGATCACCATGCAAATGCTTTCAGGATTGCTCAACTGCTGACCCCCCTCAGATATGCAGTAATGACTGCTATGGCCCTAGCAGAGTTGGTTGTAACTTGTTGGATAACCACGGCTAGAGTTATTCCACTTTAATAAAAACTATTCTTCAAGAAATATAGGACAAGCGCTTTCGCATAAAACAAATGCTTCCTCAGATCCTCATACCAAACTAAAACAATACATACTATATATAATACAAATCAACCAATCACAGTAGTAACAAACAGAGCCAAAATGACATCACCATTGATAGGAGAGTGCTGCATCCCACATTATTTGTGCTTGTGAATCTTTAACTTCTGTCCTTTAAGGGCTGGTTTAATACTAACATAGTTGTTGAGTCCAGGAAATATATGTGCTTGCATCCTTAGGATCCATTTTAGCTCATTCTGTTACAAATAGTTATTTACATCACCTCCTCTCAAAGTCCTATGTACACATTGTAGCACCCTAAATGAAAATTGTTTAGAAAACTCTAGCTGATGTCTGGCTAGCGCATTTTTTATATAACCCTTCCTTATATCTGAGAGTTGTTTAAGGACCCTAGCCCTTAATTTTTTGATAGTTTTCCCCACATAAAAACATGGGCAAGAGTCGCATGTAGCCAAGTATACCAAATATGTAGTGGTACAAGTCAGCATAAAATCTGGGTTTGAACTCAAAGTCTAGGGTAGGATGTTCAAATACCTGTTCCTTGCTCAACACTTTACATACAGAACAATGCCTGCAAGGGTATGTCCCCTAGCCTTTGGTCCTTGTTCTTCATTATTTTCTTATCATTACATAGTAGCTGTTTTAGATTTAGACTATTCCTATATGAAAAAACTGGTGTTGCCCCAACAAAATTAGCAATTTTGTTATCCAGTGTGTTAAGAGATACCAATGTCTCTGTATTATATCTCTCACAATCTTACTACTGCTAGTATAGTTGGTCACAAAAGGGGTGGGCTGTCTACCTTTACTTTTCTCAACATTTCTACTAGACGTATATGTTCTATATGTCGTATTATTTACATTATTTGTAACTAATCCCTGTTGATCATTACCAGGGCATTCTACATTGGGCCCATCAGTAGAGAGTCCGGAGGCATTACCTTGACTTCCTAATGTCATTATACGTAGCACTCTGACTGTGGCACTATCATATCCTCTGTCAATAAACATCCTCTCTAGGGCATCTAACTCTATCTCAAGGTCAGCTTCGTTGTTACAGATTCTGTTTACCCTCAAAAACTGACTCAACTCTACTAGAGAATACATGCCCTGGATGCATGCTCTCTCTAGACAGGAGACCATTTCTCCAACAAGATTTCCTATACAAAGTCGTGGTGATTCCACTGGCACCATTCCTCATAAGTGAAACATCCAGAAAATCTATTTGTTTATCACAATACATAGCTGTAAACTTTAAAAAGTTTGTAGTGGATTCTAGATATTCAACAAATAATAGAAGGGAGGTGACATCCCCTTGCCGAAGAATAAAGACATCATCCACAAAACGTCTGTAAAATCTGACTCCTCTGCTTAAAGCACTATCATACAGATAATTACATTCCCAGAAATACATAACCAAATTCACGTACAAATTGGCACATGGGGTGCCCACAGTGACACCCCATTTCTGAAAGAATAGTTGTTCTTCAAACAAACACATTATTGTGAAGAATTAAATCTAATAGTGTGCAAATTAAACTAATGTTACAATGTGATTCATGTTCATCTTTGCTAAGTACATATCTGAATGCCTCCACCCCATAATCACTGGGTATGGAGGTGAAGAGATACTTAACATCCATTGTAACCATTAGTAGAGGGGTAATACCATTCGTATCAGTAAATTCTGATAAATCATGTAGGAAGTGTGTAGTATCTTTCAGGATGGTGCCAATGGAAAAAAAAAAACAGGACTTAGTTGGCCCTCCACATAGATGGATAGGGGCTCAGTTACCCAACCCCCTCCAGCTACTACAGGTCTCACTGGCGGAGTAGTCAATGACTTATGAATCTTAGGCTGTCCCTTAACAGGTATCATTGGAGAAGGTAAATGAAAAAACTGATAAAGCTCTTCATTAACTTCCCTGTTAATAAGTAAATCATACAGACAATCTCCCACATAATTAACAATCCTTCTATATTGTGGCCAATCTATCAAGCAATACATTTCAGCATCATTCAATAAATCAGACATTGCATGCAAGTAGTCATTAGTGTTCATTACGACAATCGCACCACCTTTATCAGATGGTCTAACAATCAGTTCTGTATTGTATATCAAATTTTGCAAAGCTTGGGGTTCATTACTATTCAGATGACCAGTATTCTGAATTAAGGAATGGTAACCAATGGAAAGTTGTAAGAGCGACGCTGGAAACCAAAGAAGAGGGACTACTTGGCACATCTTCGCTTTCTACCAACATCATGTCTGATACAGCTAACAGTATAGCTGAGTTGGCTTGTGTCTTGACGCAGAATACTATCATCAATCTACCGGTAACCAATCAAGATGATAATAATACACCTCCCCCTAACCAGCAACTATGGAATCGACAATACAACAACTATGTATCAACGGGTGCGAGACCTAAACAATCTGGTCCATTTAATGTGGAAAATTTACCATCACTTCCCATGCAGTCGAAGAGACCGCAGTACATGCGCTCAACCAGCAGGGGGAGACAGAAGAGGAAGGTATCTATAGAGAGAGTTCCGATACAACGGAACATGAAACGTTAGGAAACTTAATAGTGAATTTGTCTATCGTTTGAACCAGTATGAAAGAACTGTGCTAAACAGAGGATTAACTTTTGTGCCGGCAACCATGACCAGGGTTGAGTGATGTTTTAATTGACCTGAGGCTGTTTGCGAGAAGAATAGCATTAAAATTGATTTTTTGGTGACTCACAAGATACATTCAACGCTGCCTATAAAAGGCCTAAGTACATTCTCACCAGATTTACCAGCTCATGTCGAAT
This sequence comes from Protopterus annectens, assembly GCF_019279795.1. Classification (NCBI taxonomy): domain Eukaryota; kingdom Metazoa; phylum Chordata; order Ceratodontiformes; family Protopteridae; genus Protopterus; species Protopterus annectens. Next base: position 402,454,407 of record NC_056741.1, read on the forward strand.
TGTTTGTACAAACCTGTGAATGAGATTTTATTGAAACTTTAAATAAAGATAAACGAAATAGATCTTTATCCTTACGTTTTTTCGGAATATCGATAGTTGGATGGCTTACTGAAGCCATTTCAGAATACGGAGATAGACAGCGAAAATATTTAGCAACAAAGACAATCCGATGACTAATGGTTCTGGAGTTAAGGGACAAAACAGACAGCGAGGGAAGTCGTGATCTGGGCCTAAACAGCTGATGCAGTAAGAAAGAAAATTTCTAGGAGGTATTTGCTTTCCACAGGCAAGACAATTGTTAACTTTTTCTGACATCGGTAAGAGCAAGAAAAAAGGATCCCCAACAGGGTACTTAGCTTTAGAAGACTTTAGGATTATTTAATTCAAAAACAAAAATTCAGGTAGTGGCCGACCATCACTTGCAAACTGCTTCTGCTTCGGGCTCCTTGGCAAGAACGACTGATGTAATGGTGTCGGCTGCCTGTTTTTATACCCCTAACGACCTGACGTCAGTCCAGGAGTGACAGCATCCAACACAGATATACTAAGTCTCTGGTATTCAGGCAGAGTGAAGGCTACCTGCAGGCAGATAACCCAAGTGTGATGACTGCAACAGTGAAACACGAAGAACATCTTGATTGGAATGCATCCACCAAAGATAATCTGTTTTGCAAACGCTGGTGATCAGCACTTGTTTTGACAACAGGTGATGAAGTATAGACCACTGTGAGGCTAGTAACCATTGCAGAATTCTCATATAAAACCTGGCTGCTGGCACTAGAGTTATAGAAGCTGCCACAGATACTAGAGTTTGTAAGACCTAACATGCTGGAACCTTTTTGTGGATTAACTTCTGTACCACAGCCACAATTCTCCAATGAAGTTGAGGGGGAAGAGATGCTATAGTTGCCTGAGCATTCAGTTTTGCCCTTATGAATTCTAAATTTTGTGTCGTGGTTAAATGTAGCTTTTCTAGATTTACTGTGATCCCCAGATGTGCACAGATAATGAGGGTGTAGTCCCTGGCTGTTATCAACTGATGCTTGGTCAAAGCGGTTAAGAGCTAGTCATCCAAGTACAGAAATGCACAGAATCCTTGTAGTTTCAAGTGAGTTGCTACTACTGCCATGCACTTGATTAACACCCTGGGGGCTGTAGCGAGTTCAAAGGGCAGCACTCTGAATTGGTAATAACTGGCTCCTAGCCGGAAGCGGTGTAAACTCCTGGAGCGTTTGTCCATTTCTACATAATACGCATCCTTAAGGTCAATTCAGGACATCGTCGTCTTTTTCAGAAAAAAGATAGACTGTACAGTGAGACCATCCAGAACTTTGTTTGCCAAACTGATTTGTTTAGTACTTTTTTAGCAATAAAGAATCCTGAGTAGGTTCCAGATCCTTCTTGGTCTGGTTGTTTTGTTGGATGACTTTTGTCCAGCATTGTTTGGATTTCTTGTACTGCTGAATCCCTCTGACTAGGTGGAACATCAGGGATTATCTTGTAAACAGGGGGAGGTTGAGAAAAGGAAATGGTATAGCCTCTGGATACGATCAGTTGCACCAAGTAATATTTTATGTCTAGCCAGGTGTTTAGGTGCAAGGATAAGTTTCCTTCTTAGGAAGCAGTAGGGGGACAATCTGGCCTCCCTTCAGGAATGGTGAAAGGGCTTGCCCGAGAAGAAATCCCTAAACCCCTGGTTTTGCAGAGCACCTTCAACACGAGGGTGGCGTCTTCCGTTCTGGATCTCCCTTCTGGCCGTGGGGGAACTCCTTCCATGCGTCTCTCTTGGAAAGGCCCTTGGGATTTTTTGAACCACATTTTTCCAACACTCCTCTGATTCCCAGATAATGACCTTTGAGGGGGGGTGGAAAAACAAACCCACATTAGAAAGGGTCTTACTATCTTTCGGACACCTGGACAAAGCTTCTTTCACTTTTGGGCCAAACAATGTTCCAACAAAAGACGACTTGAATGCTTCTGCAAAAATCACAAAGGCACATCCAGGTACATCTCCTAATGGCTATGCCTGTACCTGTCGTTCTAGACATCCGTTCAAGCTGTATGTGCGATCAACCTCATGGGCAAATTTGACACAGACTGCAGGGTGGCTAACTGGGAAGACACTTTCTCTTGGACTCCCCTCAGCTACTGCTCTTGCCAGAGTGTCTGATAACTCCTTGATCAGATCCTGTTGGGAGTCTGGTAAAATGTGTCAAAAAATTCAAGGACCTTATGGCGAAGGTCAATAAAGCACAGACCTGCTTCCCAAATCTGTCCATAGCCCGGGACTCCCTTTTGGGCGGATGTACAAAGGAAATCTCCTCAACCAATTCCTTTTCAGTGGCGGATGCTATGACCATAGCATCAACTCCATGACCCTTATCCCAAAACTGACAGATGTGGAAAGTATTTTGTCCGGTCTTTTAGGGATGGACTCAATGGTGTCAGGAGCCTTCAACGTCCACTGTGAAATCAACTGAATGAGTTCATCAGCAGACAGAGACACCCAAGTAGTAGACAGATGGGTGCCAAATGTCTGCAGGTAAACAGACTCCTCAGAGGAAGGGTTCTGGGACTTTCAGCCACTCCTCTGTTTCAGAATTTCCAAGATGTCGCCAAAGGAGGCATCTTCAGGGGGTGACCATGAGGACCCTTTCCTCTTCATCGAATTCTTCATCTTCGGTGACTGATTCCTGGGGGGAATCAAAGTGCTTTCTCTTTCTAAGGGACCTCCTCAGGTAGACAATCTGGGGAAGTATCAGAAAATGACAGTACCTGTGGCTGTAACACCTGAGGCTTCAACACCCCCTATACCAGTGGAGAGGCAGGAGTAACAGTAGAGGTAGAAGGTGGTACCTGTTCCAAGGGGGTAAGCGTCTACTGAGTTTCTGCAACAGAAAGGCCCCTTTGCATAGCCTCAAAGGCCAGTCCCCCTGAAGGGGAAAGGAAGCCCAAAATCGAGAAAGACTATCAACCCTAGAGATCAAAGCCATAGTGGAACTAACTTGAGCTGAAGCCATGAGAAGCAGGGACAGCTCCGAAAAACCTGCAGTCGAAACCTGCTCCCTGGAACCAACATGAGAGTCACGGCTCCGGGAAATCTGCAGTTTATAAGTAATCTAAGAACTCAGGGTAACTGCCAGCTATGCAAAAGAAAACAACTCCACAGCCAACAAAGATGGTGCCAGGAAAACCGGAACACAGGACTCTAAGACCTCAGAGGAAGACAGAGGAGAAGTTAGTCAACAGGGTGAAGAAAATGTCGGCACCAGGACCGGAGGGAATCGGTACTGAAGGTGGGCCTGAAAGCATTCTAGCCCACAAAATTTTATTCACCAGCCTCTCCACATCGAGTTCTAAGAGACTTCTTGTGCAGTGGTGAAGGGGACTTGCGCCTCTGTGAAAATACTTCTGGTAGTTCCCCAGAAAAGTGATCTATCAATGGAGAAAAAGATGTTCTACTCAAAAAGTTGTGTAAAATCTTACCATAACCATAGATGTCCTTCTCTTCCATGTTGCAGTATTCTGCATATGGGTTTACTTCTCTAGTCTCACGTGCGTATGGCCAGTATCCAAAAGCTTTCAGTCCCTCCAAGGTGCGTGAGACGTCTGAAGTGGCCGAGAGTACGTGGGTCATAAAGGTGATGTCGGCAAGCACCAGCCCTCAGAACAGAAGGCCCCAGTCGGAGCCAGTCCTAGTAAGGACAATTCCATATCATTGCCATCCAGATAGGGAAGTCATTAGCTGACAGGAGGGTGGGAAGGAATACTGCAACATGGAAGAGAAGGACATCTAAGGTTATAGTAAGATTTTGCACAACTTTTTTAAGTCCTTCTATTCTCATGTTGCAGTATTCTGCATATGAGTGAGTGCCAAAGCTCACAGAGATTGGGGTGGTGGTCTAAAGGCAGACTCCAAGAATCCATGAAGGACAGCCCTGGCAGACCCTGCCCTGGATATAGAGATGTGGTCAAGTTTATACTGTTTGGTGAAGGTGTGGCCCGAAGACCAAGTTGCAGCCTCCAGGGTAGTAGAGATATCCAGGCTCTTAAAGAAGGCACCTGAAGAGGCCATGGCTCTTGTGGAATGAGCTTTAACTGTACCCTGTAGAGACTTACCATGGAATTGGTAGCAGAAGGTGATGGCCCTGGAGATCCAAGTAGAAACAGTCTGCTTGGACACTGCCTTTCCCCCGGGCTCTAGGGTGAAAGGATACGAAAAGCTGGTCAGCCTGTCTGATAGACTTGATGTTGTGCAGGTTGAATCTGATGTATGTGTGTACATCCAGGGAATGTAGCACTCTGTCTCCTTGTGGCTTTGGGAAAAAGGCACGTAAGTGTATGGTCTGATTGAGGGAAAGGTCACTGACTACCTTGGGCATGAAGGATGGGTTTGTCCTAAGGGTAACCCTGTCCTTGTGGAACATGAGGAAAGGAGGAGTAGCCATAAGGGCTTGGAGTTCCAGATACACTTCTGGCTGAGGTTAGGGCCACTAGCAGGACAGTTTTCCAAGTACAATGCTTAAGGGAAGCTTTATCCAATGGTTCAAAGGGTGGCAGCGTAAGCTTCTCGAGCATGAAGTTAAGGTCCCAAGGCAGGGGAGATTGTTTCCTTGGTGTGGGAGGGGGTCTGAGGTGAAGTACCCCTTTAAGGAAAAGCTTGGAAGGAAGTCTGGATGCTAATGATGGATCCAGGGGCAGGCATGCAGAAATAGCAGACAGATGGGCTTTGATGGATGAATAAGCCAATCCAGTCTGCAATAGCTCACAGAGATAGGACAGCACTAGAGTGAGTTCGTTAAGGAGCGGGTCCAGCTGTCATATGATTACAAATAGTGAATTGTTTCCACTTTGAAAGGTATGATTTTCTTGTATTTGGTTTCCTGGCCAACTGCAGGACAGAGCACATCCTCGTTGTAAAGGTGTCTGAAGGGGATCAAAATCTTATCAGCCATAGGGTTAAGTGTAGAAGCTGCAATTGTGGATTAGTTAGTGACCCTTGTGCTGTGAGAAAAGGTCCACTCTGGGGGGTAACTTGTGGTGATTGTCCTTCGACAAATGTAGGAGTAAGGGGAACCAGTGCTGTATGGGCCAGAAGGGTGTCACCAAGATTTTTGGATTGCCCTGTCGTATTTTCAGCAGGACCTTCTGAATGAGTGGGAAGGGGAAATGCATACAGATATTTCCACTTCCAGGAAATTAAGAAGGCATTGTTACCAGTGCCTGTGGTTCTGATGCCCTGGTGCAGAAGCCAGGAAGTTGCTTGTTGATGGTGGAGGCAAACAGGTCTATGTGAGTTATACCCCCTCAGACCTGTGGACCAGATCTAGGAAGACATCTCTGTAAAGCATCCATTCCTGTTTTTTTCTGCTGGTTCTGCTCAAATAATCTGCTTGTGAGTTGTAGAGAGAGGGAATGTAGGTTTGTCTGCAGGGTTATTCCCTGTGAGGTGGCCAATTCCAAAACTAAAAGGGCTAGTCTGCAGAGCAGGTAGGACTTGGTCCCTCCCTGTTTGTTGGTATACCACAGTACAGTGGTGCTGTCTGTGAATATCAGAAGTGGTCCCTGCTGTAGGAAAGGGAGAAATGCCTGGAGGGTTAGGGTTAGAAGGATTGTCCTCATCTCGCCAGCATTGGTGTGTTCTGATTTGTGGTGATTTGGCCATATCCCCTGCACCTTTCAGTGGCCGAGAATGGCTCCTGACCCCAGGTCTGAGGCATCTATGTGCATGACCTGAATGGGTTGAGGTGGATGGAGAGGAAGGCCTGTGTTGTGATTCACCTGAGCCAACCACCATAGTATTTCCTTTTTTAGGCAGGTAGTAGGGGCACAATATGCTCCAGAGGGCGGTTGTGTTGCTTCCAGATTGATTGAAGGTACCATTGCAACTTTCTCATGTACAATCTTGCTAAAGGAAGCATGGGTACAGTAGCTGCCATGCAGCCCAGAAGTCTGAGGTACTGCCTTGCAGTCATCTCTGTGGAGTGAAGGACCAGGAGGAGATGTTCTGTCAATGAACTCACTTTTGGTGGGGTAGGTATGCCTCCATGACAGCTGAATGGATCCTGCACCCGAGGAATACAATGACTTGGGTTGGTTGAAGATGACGGTCATCAAAAAGTGGATGTGCCCTTGGAGGGTTTCTTGGCTGGCAGCCTGGATCAGCATGTCATCCAAGTAAGGGAATATCTGTATTCCCTTTGTCCTGCAGTAAGCCACCATTGGTGCCAAGCATTTGGTGAAGACTCTGGGTGCGGTGGGGAGTCCAAAAGGCAAGGCAGAGAACTGCAAGCGAGAGGAACCCACCAAGCATCTCAAGTACTGCCTGTGGGTGGGTTTGACATGGATGTGGAGATAAAGAAAAGTTATGTACTCACCATAACATTCCATCTGAGTAGTTATACTTCATTTTTCTGCAACCTGTGGGTATACGGATCCATATCGGTATCCCCGAGCTGGCAACTTTTTTTCTAGCATCTGCTCCAAGCTCCGAGCTCCTCCCCTTACCCATAATGCCCTACTATCTCCTAACTTCCCTCAGATCGAGTTTGCTGCAACTAACAATATATACGCAACTCAACCCAATAACCAACCTGAAAACAGGATAAGATCCGGGGGATGGAGAGAGGGAATGTTGCAAAAAAATGAAGTATAACTACTCAGATGGAACGTTATGGTGAGTGCATAACTTCTTTATATGAAGTAGTTAACTTCATTTTATCTGCAACCTGTGGGACAGAGTCCCCAGCTACTCCGATCCTGGGAGGCCCTTATGGAAGGATATTTCTGAGCACCGCAGAGCCAAAGGATGCTCTACCCCTCGAAATCAGATCCAATTTGTAATGGGAAATGAAGGTATGTCAATTGGCCCATGTCGCTGCTGCGCAAATATTGTCCAATGGTACTATGGACCAAAAAGTAGCAGAAGTCACCATGGACCTGGTAGAGTGAGCCTTAACAATACCAGGAGGAGATAAACCTTTTGCTTTGTAAGAATGTGAAATGCAAAAAGTGATCCATCTGGCTAAAGAAACTTTAGAAATAGTTTTTCCCATAAATGCTTTGGAAAAGGAAACAAATAATTGGTCAGTCTTGCGGAAAGACTTCGTTCTATGAAGATAAAAATGAAGTTGTCTATGAACATCCAACAAATGGAGTTTGTATTCACCTTTATTTTGAAAATTGGGAAAGAAAACGGGCAGATTAATGGACTGGTTTATGTTTGCTTCAGATGCCACTTAAGGTAAGAAGGAAGGGTTGTAGTACGGAGGGAAACCCTATCCTTACGGAAAACCAAATACGGAGGCACGGCAGACAGAGCTTGAAGCTCAGAAACTCTCCTAGCCGAAGTGATGGCAACTAGGAAAACTGTCCACCGAAGCTGCGGGTTCAAAAGGAGGGGCTACCAATGCCTGAAAAACAAAAATAAGGTCCCAAGAAGGTACAGAATCCTTGACAGGGGGGCCGTAGCAGAAATGTACCTTTAAGAAAAGCCTTACACAGCCTTGAGGAGGCTAAGGCCATGTTGTCTTCACCAATGTGAAAAAGTACAGTTTTGTACCTACCATAAATGTAGATGTCCGAACTGGATAGCATCTGCAGTCATAACAACTGGGTTGTCCTGTCGTCAGGCAGCCCTTCAGTCGGCCGGATTCCAAAGTCCGGGTCCGGCTTCGGCTGATGTCGCACTTCACCCGACGTCATCTCTGTTGGTCTTCGGGTATAAAAGCATCAGCCGACGCCATTTTCCTCACTGTTTCTTGCCCCAGATGCCAGTAGCCCTCTTGAAGGCTAAAATTTGGATAGATGCCAGTGTTTCCAAAAAGATAGAGGTAAACACAAAAATAAGCATGTATGTACATATATACAAACAAATACACCATGAAAGACTCCCCCCCACCAGCTAGCTATTAGGAGGGTAAACACCCTAGGAGTACCACAGAGGGGAAGGAGGGAGGGTAATCCTGACTGCAGATGCTATCCAGTTCGGACATCTACATTTATGGTAGGTACAAAACTGTACTATGTCCTTCATGGATGCATCTGCAGTCATAACAACTGGGTAGAATACCATAGCCAACTAGGGGAGGAGGATAAAAGTAGATTATGGTGTGTTTAGGATCCCATGCAGTACAGCAGTGGCAAACCCTGCTCGGGATCTGGAATATAGAGGCAAATTATAATGCTTGGCAAATGTATGCACGGAGGTCCAAGTAGCCGCCTCAATAATGTCTTTGGTTGCCACTCCTCGTAAGAAGGCTGTGGTAGTGGCTGTTGCCCTTGTAGAATGAGGTCTTATGTTCTGTGGAATTGGTTTTCCATGGAAGGAGTAACAGAATCGTATGCAATTTCCTATCCATTTGGAGATTGTCTGTTTGGAAATAGCTTTTCCTTCCCTTCCTGTTGCATAGGCTACAAAAAGTTGGTCAGTCTTTCTGCTATTTTTGTTCTGTCCAAGTAGTAGCGTAGCTGTCTATGTACATCCAAGGTATGCAGTATTCTTTCCCTCTGTTTTGTGGGTTGGGAAAGAAGGTAGGTAGGTGGATTGCCTGGTTTAAAGACACTCTGGATACCACCTTAGGCATAAATGTAGGATTAGTCCTCATGGACACTCTATCTTGGTGGAAGATTAGGAAGGGTTGCACTGCCATTAAGGCCTGTAGTTCTGAAACCCTCCTTGCTGAAGTTATTGCCAGTAGGAAAGCAGTTTTCCATGACAGGTGTTGTAGGTCTGCTGTTGCTGCTGGTTCAAAGGGTGATAGTGTCAACTTTTCTAGCACAAAGTTTAAGTCCCAAGCTGGTAATGGTGGTTTCCTTGGAGGTTTTACATTCTTGATTCCTCTGAGGAACTGCCTGAGCAAAGGGTGCGAAAAACAGGTGGATCAAAGCTGTATTCTGCTGAAATAGCTGATGCATGTATCTTGATGGAGGAGTAGGACAGGCCTGAATGAAGAAGTTCGCCAGATACTCCAGAATGTTAGGCATATCTATGTTTGACGATCTTTTCCTCTTTCCGTACTCCAAATGACAAACCTTTTCCATTTTCCAGCATAGTTCCTTCTTGTTGAAGGTCTGCGTGCTTCAAGAATAATGTCTTTAACTCTTTGGGAAAGTTCTGGATTAGCTGCTGCTATGTGATGTTCCATGCAGTCAGTTGCAACGTTTTAGGTTTGGATGTATGATGCTGTAGTTGTTCTGAGTTAACATCAAAGGCATCAGGGTATTGGCCACATATTGTTCCGAGACATGCTCCTCAGCAGTGGGTACCAGTGTTGTCTTGACCAGTTTGGAGCTATCAGGATTATCCTTGGACGTTCTTCCTTGATTTTTAGTAGTACTTTGTGTATCAAGGGAAGAGGTGGGAATGCATATGCTGTTAGGCCTTTCCAGCTGAAGGAGAGCGAATCCACTTTCCATGCTAGTGGGTGGAATGTCCTTGTGCAGAACTCTTTGAGCTGGTGATTGAGAGGTGATGCGAATAGATCTATCTGAGGCATTCCCCATTTCTTTGAGATGGTCTTGAAGATGTCCGGGTGCAGCTTCCATTCGTGGGCATCCGATGTGGTTCTGCTTAATATGTCTGCTAGAGTATTTTCTTTTCCGGTACAAATATTGCCTGTAACTGGATGTTGTAGCTGAGTGCCAGGGTCCACAGCTCCAAAGTCATTCTGCATAGGGGGTATGAATGAGTGCCTCCCTGTTTGTTGATGTACCACATGACTGTGGTGTTGTCTGTCCTTATCATCAACTGGCCCTCTTGGAGAAATGGTTTGAACTTTTGGATTGCCAGCTTTACTACCAGCATTTCTTTTAGGTTGATGTGCAGGTGAAGTTGATCCTGTGTCCACAATCCTTGCACGCATTTGTCCAGCATGTGGGCCCCCCATCCTAGGTCTGAAGCATCTGTTGTGATGGTCTGGCTTGCTTGACATCTGCGAAAGGGTAGGCCTGGGTTTGACTGACATGCCTGAGCCCACCATAGGAACTCCTGCTTTAAGCATGGAATTAGTGGGATTTCTGTTTCTAGGCTGTGTCTGTGTTGGGACCATAAATTCTTTAGGTACCACTGTAGTTTTCTCATATGTAGTCTGGCAAATGGGACCAAGATTATGCATGATGCCATGAAGCCCAAGGCCTGCAGTACTTTTCTTGCTGTTAACTTGTTCAGTTTTGTTAGTGCCAAGAAGTAAAGAGGGAGTTCTTTTGTTTTTCTGTAGTCAGGAATGCCATTTGTTTTACTGTGTCCAATTCCGCCCAAGAATGTCCTTGTTTGGGATGGTATCAGCCTTGACTTTTGTAAATTGACTGTGTATCCCAGTGCTTGTAGCAAGTAAATGACCCTTTGTAAATCTGTTGTCAGCTTGCTTTTGTTGTCCCTTGTAGCAGGCAGTCGTCCAGGTATGGGTAAATTTGAATTCCCTGTAGTCTGCAATGGGCGATTACTGATGCCAGGCATTTTGTGAATACTCTGGGCGCAGTAGATAAGCCAAAGGGCAATGCTGAGAATTGATAGTGCTCTGATCCTGCAAGAAATCTGAGGTATCTTCTGCAGATTGGTCAAATGGGGACGTGCAGGTATGCCTCCTTGAGATCTAGAGTTACCAGCCAAGACTCCTTGCCCAGCATGTGAAGAAGTTGCTGTAGGGTCAGCATTTTGAATTTTGGGACAATGATGTATGTATTTAAGGTGGACAGGTCGAGAATTGGTCTCCAACTTTTTCCTTTCTTGGAACTAGGAATAGTCTGGAGTAGAACCCTTTCCATGCTCTGCTGTTGGCACTCTCTCCACAGCTCTCATGTTTGCTAACTCTACTATCTGTTGTAGTGCCTCTGTTTTTTGATTTGGAGGTAGATTTGGCATTCCTCTTTTGACTGGTAAAGCGTGGAAGTGAAACCGGTAACCTTGATCTATGGTTTGTAAAATCCACTTGTCTTTTGTTATATAGTGCCAGTTCTTTGAAAATAAGGTTAACTTTCCGCCTAGAGGAGCTGCTATTTGTTCCCTGGTAGGCGGATTTAGGGTTAAGTCACTGTGGTTGTGCTGATGTAGTGGCAGTGGTTGTGTCTGTGCCTCTGTTGTTACCTTGCCACTGTCGTCCTCTGTAGGCACCTCCTCTGGATTGGTTTCTGCCTCTGGAACGTCTATTCCTGCCCCTTTGAAATTTTGTGGAGTCAGGAAAGGACCAATTTTTGGCAGGCCAGTTCCTGCTAAACCTTGGGGTTGAACCTGCAAGAAATCTTTAACCGCTTGAACAGATTTTGCCTTTTCTTCCATTTTCTTCATAACCTGCTGGGCAGGTGTACCAAACAAACTTGTCTTATCCATAGGAGCATCTAGCAACTTAGCTTTAACATGATCCGTAAAGCTTGCTCCTTTAGCCATGCATGCCTTCTTATCACTGTGCCAGTCATGGCTGATCTAAATGAAGCCTCCAGTGCATCATAGCCACATTTTAAGGAATGGTTGCTATCCTGTTGTATGTTATTTACCATTTCTAATACATATTTCTTATCAAGAGATTCATCAGTGGTTAGTTTTTAGTTAACTGATCAAGCATAAACTCTTGGTATTGTATCATGTGAAACTGACAGTTTAAAGCTCTAGCTGAGAGAGTAGCTGAAGTGTAGACCTTTTTACTCCATCTGTCTAATGACCTTGCTTCCCTTTCAGAAGGAATAGGGTTTTTAGCTATGGTCGCGGCTACTGCCTTGGGACCCTGGGATATAGTTTCGGGTCTGCAAGTGGGGCCTTGTAAAGGTGGTGATGAGTATCTGGCACCCTGTAAAATCTGTCTGGTTTGGCAGGGGCTGGGGGTAAAGAATCTGGAGCGGAGCAAACATCATTGAAAGCATCATCCACCACAGAGAGAACAGGAGGTATAGCTAAGGGCCTGTGCTGTGGGAGGTGCAGAAAGGTCCTAAGTCTTTTCTGGAGTCTGAAAAATCCTGTTGCTGCCATTGGAACTGCTCTGCATGGCATGTAAGGTTTCCCCAAAGGAGAATTCTTCTGGTGGGGAAGCAGCTGGAATGGATTCTTCAGCATCAGAATCTTCAAAATTGGAGAAAGGAGCCTCTGGCTGGTCAGTTATGTCTGATTCGTCAGCGGAATCATCAGAGGACACTGGCTCAGGGGGCTCTGCCCTAGGTCTCTTCTCTGGGGGCTGAGAGGCCCTGTCTGGGTGAGATTGAGATCCTCTAATTAATGAAATTAAATCTTCTGCCAAAGTAAGCATTTCAGAACTAGAAGAGGGCCTGGTTGTGGGGGGTTTAACAGGCACTGTCTTAGTAGTCTTGGCTGCTTTAGCCCTGGCGAAGGCCTTAATGGACATGGCTGCTGGAGGCCTAGCAGCACCACGTGCTGGGGTAGAGACATCCAAGGGAATGGTGTCTGATAAGTCAGTGGCAACCACCGTAGTGGATAAAATTTCTGAGGCCGATTCAAGAGTGGTAGCAGGGGCCTCAGTTGTAGAGATAGGTTCGGCTGTACTTTGATCAGTTTTCTCGGTTTCGCCGAAACCGAGACACTCATGATTTGCTTAACCATGGTTTCGGCCGAAACCGCGGACCGCAGTGTCGGTCTTTATCTTTGCGTTTTGGCAGATTGGGTAGTCGGAGGATCCGACGGCATAATGTACGCAAAATCAGAACCGAAAAACTGTTCTGCAAACTCCGACCGACGCCTAAGCGTTCGCCGGTTGAAAAGCACAGGCCGAACAGGCTGCTACATCGTGGGCTGGGCCTAAACAAGGCAGACAATAAGAGTGGAAATCTTTATGAGGTATTTGTTTCCCACAGGTTAAACAATTATTAACTTTTTCTGACATCGGCTGAGGCAAGAAAGAGTCCCCAACGGGGTACTTAGCTTTAGAAGTCTTCGAAGTAGTATTCGGTAGAAGTAATCTCTGGATCCGACCGACCGGCACTTGCGAACAGCTTCTGCTTGGGCGCCCCGCGACAAGAAAGACTGGGGAAAATGGCGTCGGCTGATGCTTTTATACCCGAAGACCAACAGAGATGACGTCGGGTGAAGTGCGACATCAGCCGAAGCCGGACCCGGACTTTGGAATCCGTCCGACTGAAGGGCTGCCTGAAGACAGGACAACCCAGTTGTTATGACTGCAGATGCATCCATGAAGGACATCTGGAAATGGCTGCCAATTGTACTTTCACTGTGGAGGAACTAGCTCCTTGCTGAAAGATACCAGACAGGAAGTCCAACACCGCTGGAACAGGAGCTGTAAAGGGATCTATTTATCTCTGTGAAGCCCAAATGGAAAAGCGCTTCCATTTACTGCAATATAGTTTCCTAGTGGAGTCTTTAAGAGAGGCCACTAGAATAGATTTAACCTGGGATGAAAGACCGGGAGTCCTGGCGATTAACGGAACTGGAGCAACCAAGCTGTTAGCTTGAAGCTGCCCAGATCGGGGTGGACGTGACCCCAACGGATGGGAAATTAGATCTGGGCACGGATCCAGAACCCACGGGGGAGCTAATAGATGAGACAAAGGAATGGGAACCAAACCGGACGAGGCCAGAACGGGACAATGAGGATCACTTTGCACCTTAGTCGGCAAGCTTTCTAAAGAAACTTCGGAATGAGAGGTAAAGGTGGATAAGCATACAGAAGCCCGGGGGTCCAAACATGGACTAGAGTGGCTCTGGGGACGTCCCCTGGTGAGAGAATCAGAGCGAAGAACTCGCTGCACTTCGCGTTGGAAGGAGATGCGAAGAGATCGCAGCAAGGCTGACCCCATGCCAGGAAAAATCTCCTCCGCTACTGACTGTTTCAGAGACTACTCGTAAGGCATCTGAATGGCCCGGCTCAATCTGTCCGCTAAAACGTTTGAGCGCCCTGGGATGTGCGTTGCTATCAAGACACCGACTGGTGGAAACCGCCCATTCCCACACACTCATGGCCTCGCGACATCGAGGGTAGGATCTGGTTCCCCCCTGCTTGCTGATATACCAGACGACTGACATGTTTGTCTGACTGAATTGTAATCAATCCGAGAGGGAGGACTGTGTGAAAGGCTTCCAATGCTAAAAGCACTGCCCTCATCTCTAGAACATTTATGTGCAAATTGGTCTCTGTCTGAGACCATGTGCCTTGGACTGTCCTTCCCAAACAATGTCCCCCCACCAGAGTTGGGAGGCGTCCGTGGTCACTGTGGTTTGGACTGAGGGTGACACAAATGGGCGTCCTTTTGATATCTCCGGTGAAGTTAACCACCAAAGAAGAGATGTCCTGCAGACGTGACTGATCTTGATCGGAAATTCCATGGGTAGGTCTAGCCAAGACCACTGGACAGCCAGAGTCCATTGAAGAACCCGCATGTGAAGGCGTGCATACAGGAGAATAGATATGGCGGCAGCCATGGAGCCCAGAGCCCGGAGAACCTCGCTCGCCTTTGAAGACTCGGAGCTCGCTATCTGAGCTATGTGGCCCCTGAGATGTAGAATCCTGTCTGGAGTTAGGAATACCTTCATCTGCAAAGTACCCAACCATGCCCCAATGAAGTCTAGAATTTGTACTGGTTGCAAATGGGATTTGTGAACATTGACTGTAATTCCCAGTAGGTCTGCTAACAGAATGAAATAATCTCGGGCCAGACACAAGTGATGCTTGTGCGCAGAGAAGAGCCAGTCGTCCAGATAAGGAAACACCTGAATACCCTGAAGCCTCAGGTGGGCTGCTACAACTGCCATTACCTTGGTGAACACCCTGAGGGCTGTGGTGAGACCCAAGGGTAGGGCCCTGAACTGAAAGTGACTGGCTCCCAGCCGGAAGCGCAGAAACCTCCTGGAGCTTCTGTGTATTTTGATGTGGTAGTAAGCATCCTGAAGGTCTAACAAGCACATCCAGTCGCACTCTTGGAGATAAGGTAGAATGGACTGTAGGGTGACCATCCAGAATTTCTGTTTTGCTACCGACAGGTTTAATGCGGACAGGTCTAGAATGGGCCTGAGGTCTCCAGTCTTTTTTGGCACCAAAAAGAACCTTGAGTAAATGTTTAATCCGGACTTATCGGGGGGACCTTTTCAACGGCTCGTTTGAGAAGCAACTTTGAAACCTCTAGAGCTGCAGCCTCCCTGTGAGCAGGTGGAACATCCGGGAGGTGTTTTGTAATGTTTGGAGGGGCAATGAAAGGAATAGAGTAACCTCTGGATATTATCTGAAGAGCCCAGTGATCTGTTGTAATGGACTCCCATGCCGCTGGGTGTAAGGACAATCATCCCCCGACTGCCTCCAGAGTAGGACAGTCGGGCAACCACTCAGGGCTGCTGACCGGGTCTATCAGAAAAGGGTTCCCTAGACCCGAAATTCCTGGGACCCCCTCTACCTCAGGGTCGGCGTCAATCCTGTCCCCCTCTGCCTCTGGGGGAATAGCTGTCCTGAGAATCCCGGGAAAACTGAGATTTTCAGAACCACATCATCTTCTGCCCTCTGATTCCTAGAGAAGGACCGCTGAGGGTTAGAGAAGCTAACTCTGATGGCAGACAAAGTCTTCCCGTCCTTTTCGCTCTGGACCAGTGTGCCACGTACTGTCTTCCCAAAGAGGAAAGAGCCGTCATAGGCAGCGTTGATAAACGACACCTTGAAAGGGTCTGTGAACTGACACAATCTGATCCAGGCATGATGCCTCATGGCTATGCCTGTCCCAGCCGCTCTAGCTGCTCCTTCCGTGGCATGGGAAAGTAGCCGCATAGATGTATTTGAGACTTGACTTCACAGTAGACATTTTCGTCGAGAACAGCTGTCTGTCCTGCGGCGATAAAGACTCTGGGGGAGACTCAGCGAATTCCGAAGCAAGGTCTCGCTGAAGTCGAATCACATGTGCCAAATAATTCAGCACACGGATAGAAAAAGTCGCTGAAGGGTACACACGCTTCCCACACCTATCCACCAACCTAGACTCCTTGTCTGGAGGGTGGACTAAGGAACTCTCCTGTGCTAGTTCCTTCTTTGTGGCCGCTGCGACCAACATAGCATCAACTGGGGCTCCTTTCGACCAGGGTTGTCTATCAGAAGGAGGAGATTAAAACCTTGTCAGGACATTTGGGGATGGGCTCTATGGTGTCTGGCTCCTTCCCTGCCCTAGTGGTGATGAGGTCCACCAAAGGGTCTGCTGGTGGGGACACCCAGGAAGTAGATGGGCCCGTGCCAAAGGCCTCCAGGAACACTGACTCATCTCCAGAAGGTTTTGGGGCTGACCAACCTCCCCTCTGGAGGAGGATTTCCATAATTTCTCTGAAGGAGATGTCTTCAGGAGGTGACCTGGGGGAACCTTCTCCATCTAAGTCGGTGGTGAGATACTTGGGGGAGTCCAAGTGCTTCCTTTTGCACTTGCTCTGGCCCTCTTCAGTGGGACTTTCAGAAGGGGATCCGCGAGCCGCAGCGGTTTCCTTGGGGGAAATGACCCGGGGATCCTCTTGCACGGGCTGTCCCTGAGACAGGGTGAAGGGAGTAGTCGCCAAATTCAGGGGGGCCTGGGTGGCATCCGAGGGAATGGGCTGGGGTCTCAATCCCTGGGAGAGAACCCTCTCCACCACTTTGAAGGCCGAGGGAGAAGTCCTCCCCAGATCCGAAGCGGGGGACCGGAGCCGAAGACAGGGTAGCCTGAGGTCCGAGGGGTCGGGTCCGAAAGAGTTGGAGCCGAAGAATCCATTCCCCCGGGTCCAACTCCCTGTCCGTGGCTCCAAGAGTCACTCGCATCCGAAGTCAGATCCGAGGAACTCAAGTTAACAGCCGGAGTCGAGGTTGGAGAACCATCAGCGCAGAGCTACCAGCTCCGAAGAACCTAGGATCCAAGAGCCCCGATGCACAGATAGGGGAAGGAGAGATGGGGCAGAAAAGAGGCATGGAGGTCACCCCTACAGAGGGAGAGGGACCTGGCAAGACTCGCATCTGAATTTGGGTCTGAAGAGATCTCCACATCATCCTGTCCATATCCATGTCCGATACGCTCCGAATAGACCTCGAAGAGGCCACTGACTCGGACCTGGCTGGTCTGCGCACAGGGGTGGAGGGCCAAGGGTCCGAATGTTCGGCTCCGGTGAGAAACGCGGTGGCCGGAGCCAAGGAAAAACAGGCCTCATGGTCTTGGATGGAGGGCTGAGAAAGAGCTCCCTGTCTGGGGATCTCTTGCGATGCCTGTCCTCCTTTTTCTCCCCTTCTTCTCTGTCTCTTTCCTTTTCCTTCTCTTTTTCTTTATCTTTGTCAGACTCGCTGACTGAAGATCTGTCCTTACAGGACCCATCGCCAGACGAAGAGGGAGGTTGAGTCCCTGTCTGGGGAGGTGCACTAGCAACAGAGGCCAAGGCAGAATCCAGCATGGCAACGGGGAGAAGGCCTTTGGTAACTAGCTTGGCCTTATGATCCCCAAGGGCCCTGGGGTTGAAGCCTGAACAGATAGCACACTGGGTGGATAAATGTGCCACTCCTAAACATATAACACACAGAGTGTGACCATCAGCAGGGGAAAGCTTATGGCTACACTCTGTACATTTTTTGAACACAGGCTTTGGCTGGTCAGCCATAGTCCGGCACTTAAAGGTAAAGGTACTACCTTCCCAACAAAAAAAAACACACACACACAGGTAGGGGAAGGGCAGGCCTGAGTACTATTCTAATACAAAAAAATGTCTTTTTTTTTTTACACTAATGACCAACCTGTTACTACAGAATGGGAGGAAGGGTAATCCTAGAGAAGCACACAGATGTAATCAAAAGTTTCCACTTACTATCTCTTTTTAGCTCAGAGCAAAGGAGACCACGATGCACACTACTGGCGTGGCAAATGAGATCTGAGGGAAGATAGGAGATGGTAGGGCATTATGGGTAAGGGGAGGAGCTCGGAGCTTGGAGCAGATGCTAGAAAAAAAAGTTGCCGGCTCGGATCCGATATGGATCAGTATACCCACAGGCTGCAGATAAAATGAAGTTAACTACTTCAGATGCATCCTTTATATCTAATGCAGCCAGAAATCCTTGTGGAATTATGAGTGTGTAAAGGGCTGGCAGGGTCAGTATTTTGAAGGCAGGGACCTTTAAAAAAAGGTTGAGATAGGAGAGATCTAGAAAAGGTCTCCAGGGTCCGTCCTTCCTGGGGACCAGGAAGAGCCTCGAGTAGAATCCTCTTCCTTTTGCAGTTGAGGGGAATGTCTCTATGGTACCCTGATCTAACAAGGTCTGCACTACCAATTGCAAGAGGTGCAGTTGCTGAGCAGGTGGTCGTGGCATGCCTCACCCTATGGGTGGGGGGATCCAGGACATATGACAACAGTTTTGAAGTATGAATAGGACCCACCTGTCTGAGGTGAGATGGGTCCAAACAGGGAGACAGAGAGGCAAGCAGACGGTGGTGCAGAAGGAGGGGGAGAAGGAGGCAGGGGTGGCAGGTAGTCAAATGCTACCTGCCCTGTCCTGAAAGGGAGTTCTCTAGCTAGAGGGACAGTACACTCTAGCTGGAGGGGGTTGTTTCCTTGCGGGCTTACGAGACCTTGAAGGAGGAGCAGAGTGGGAATGCTTCCTAATAAACTGAGTTTTTGCTGGATAGTTTCTGTGAAACTTAAGAGATTGGTGAAACCAGTAAATGTTTAAGGTCCTGCATTTCTTTGCTTTTTTGCTGCACAAATTTGAAAAGGTCTGCTACTCTGGAACCAAAAAGTGCAGCATTGTCCAAGGGAGCATCAATGAGCTTTGCCCTGAAATCAACTGGTAGGTGGTGTAGGCGAAGCCAAGAGTATATGCGTAAGGCAGATGCTGATGCTGCTGACCTGGCTGAGGTTTTGGCAGCATCGTAACTACACTTGATAGTGTGTCTGGTAACCTGGGAAAAGAGAGCCAGGAGAAAGGACAGTGATGCTTTGGCATGGGAGTCTGGAATATCTGCCAGATGTTTGGTGGCAGATTCTAAGAGGGACAAGGCATACTTGGCCATGTGAGTCTGGTAGTGTGTGTCACTGAAGGCCAAGGTAGCCAAAGTATATAGCTTTTTGTTGAACCTTTCCATGGTTTTGCTGTCTTTGTCAGTAGAGAGAATGGTGGTAGCAGGTAAGTGTTTGGAGGCTTTGTCCATAGAGACTGGTATAGTGGCAGGATCAGGAGGTGGGCACTTAAGTAGATTCTTAGCAGTGTCAGGCACTTTGTTAAGCCTGTCTGGTCTGCATGGAGCCGGAGATTGGGAGTCAGGGTTCAGAGATGTTGAAGAGAAGGCATCTAAAAAGGCAGGCAGGACAGGAGGAATAGCAGATGGGCTGGGGGTTTACACATGAATGAGGTCATAATACCTCTTTTGTACCTCAGTCATTTCTGAGGATTCCCATTTAAAATGTTCCTTCATCCTTCTAATAGTTTCACCAAAGGTCAAGTCTTGAACTGAGGAGTCAGGGTCCACTGACACTTCCTCTGGGGATCTGTATCTCATGGGAGAAGATAGTTGAGTGTTGTAAGACAATCGTTCCTCTGAGGAATCTGAAAGGACTTCCTCTTCCATAGTAACTGGTCCGGTAGGCTGAGTCCTAGGGCTCAAGAGAGGAGGAGATGTGGAACCAGTAACATAGTAACAGCAGTGGCAGGCCTCAGTGCCATAAAGGCACTGAAAAGGCTTTGACTGAAAGCCTGCCAATCAGACATCCTTTCTGTTGTGGGAGAAATAGGTTTTCTCTTTTCCCTTCATTTAAGTGGTCTGGGGGACGTCTACCCAGAAACTGGTGATTGCAAAGGTTCGGAGGGGTCAGACGGGTCCACAGAAAATGCAGGTTCCCCCCGGCATTGGAAACCCTTGCCGGAATAGCCTCTGTGGATGTGCTCTTGTCTAAGGACAGTGTGGCATCCTTAGAGGTACCCACGACATCTGGAGTGGCGGATCCAGGTCCAGATCCTGGAATCAGGCTGATGTCAGCCACAGATCAGGGATCAGTCAGAAGAGACTCAACAGTAGACTAAGACCATAAGGTTTTGGCCTTCTTTTTTGACAGTTATGCAGAGATGTCTGAGGAGCCCTCCATTCATAAAATAATCTGCTTCAGAGGTTCGTTTTCAAGGTAAAGATTAAGTGCATGCAAGTGGCTACATAGCGTCTTGGGCATGAACACCTGGCAAATAGGGCTGGTCTTGTGGTCGTGCGGCCGTCCCAAACAGAAAAGGCACGTATCGTGGGCATCCTTATGAGAGATCAAGCAGCTGCACCGACACTTACCCTTTCTGGATGACATGAACAAGTAATACTGATTTTTAGGAGGACTGAAAAGGTCCCCAATGGGATACTTATCTTATGAAACAAATCCAATATCAGCGGTATCAGAAATACCTGGCATACAAATGGCAGCTAAAAAGTTCTAAAGGCTGGTGTGTGCCGATATCACCTTTATGACCCACATACTCTCAGCCACGTCATACATTTCATGCACCTCGGAGGGACTGAAAGCTTGTGGATACTGGCCTTATGTAAGCAAGACTAGAGGAGTAAACCTATATGCAGAATACTGCAACATGGGAATAGGAGGACATCAGTCTTAGTCAGTGAGAGAGATGCCAATTCCTGTGTCAAGGCCTTCTGCGTCGAAGGACACGAAATTGTAATCGGTGCCAAAACTGAAGTTGTTGGCACTGGGTGTCAGAAAAGTACAGTTGTGTACACTTACCATAAATGTAGATGTTTGAGTATATTCACTGTTGCAGTCATCACACTTGTGTTATCCTGCCAGGGGTAGCCCTCAGTCGGCCCAAATACCAGAGGCTTAGTATTTCTGTCGGTTGCTGTCGCTCTAGGACTGACGTCCGGTCGTTAGTGGTATAAAAACAGGCAGCCGACGCCATTACATCAGTTTTTCTTGCCCCAAATGTCAGGAGCCCCCAAAAGTGAGCTAAGTTATGGTGGAGTAACACCACCAGTAGAAAGTAAATACCAATAGCCCTGTAAGGGTGAGGAAAAAAGAGAGAGAGAGAGACAAGGGGGCTGGAGGGTGGGAAACCAGGACTGCAACAGTGAATACACTCGAACATCTACATTTATGGTAAGTATACACAACTGCACTGTTCTTCGTGTTTCACTGCTGCAGTCATCACACTTGGGTTGATTCCCAAAGCTGAGGAACTGGTGGGAGGCAGTCAAGAAGAGATGGGGCTGGCTAGTATGCCCTGCAGGACTGCGGATGCAAAGCCATCCTTGGATTTTGAAAAGATAGGCAGGTGGTAATGCTTGGTGAAGGTATGAACAGAACTCCATGTTGCAACTTCCAGGATGTCCCTGGTAGGGATCCCTCTGAAAAAGGCTGTGGAGGTTGAAGTTGCCCTAGTAGAATGTGTTCTGACCACTTCTGGGGGTGGTTTCCCATCATGTTTGTAACAAAAATGGATGCAGTGTGCTATCCACTTGGAAATGTTTTTTTTTATATGTCCTTGCCCTCTGCCCCTGGTGCAAAGCTGACTAGTAACTGGTCAGATTTCCTAAAAGGCTTAGTCCTATCCAGGTAGAATCTGTGCGGTCTGTGCACATCTAAAGAGTGCAGGATCCTTTCCCCCTTATTTTGAGGTTTAGGGAAAAAGGTGGGCAAATGAATAAATTGGTTGAGAGCCACACTGGACACCACCTTAGGCATGAAAGTTGGGTTAGTCCTGAGGTAGACCCAGTCAGCATGAAAAATGATGAAAGGTTCCACAGCCATAAGTGCTTGTAGCTCAGACACTCTTTTAGCTGAAGTGATGGCCAGAACCAAGGCTGTTTTCCAAGAGAGGAATTTTAACTCTGCTGAAGCTGCAGGCTCAAATGAGGGAGGGGGGGGGTGAGCTGCTTTTCCAACACAAAGTTAAGGTCTCAAGCAGGGGTAGGGGGCTCTTCTTGGTGGTCTTAAGTTACAAGTCCCTCTCAGGAACTGTTTGATGAGAGGGTGTGAGAAGAGAGGTGGCTCAGTGCTGTAATGTGCAGAGATGGCAGAGGTATGGATTTTAATGGAAGAGAAAGATAGGCCCCTGTGGAGTAGTTCTGCTAGGTAATCCAGGATGAGAGGTAAGGAGGGCTGTGCTGGGTCAGCTCATTTAGTCTGGATCTAGGAACAACACTTTTTCCACTTGTCAGCATAGGATTTTCTGGGTCGTCTGGCTTCACGTATGACATCCATGACTTGTTTGCTTAGACTGGCCACTGGAGGAAAAGTCAAGGACTAAGCCAGGCTGCTAGGTTCAGGGTCTGCAACTGTGGATGCAAGAACTTTCCCTCCTGCTGAGTCAGGAGAGTTGGAATCTGGCGGAGGTGCCATGGAGGCAACGGGGACAGACTGCTCAGTAGTGGGTACCAGTGTTGGTGTGGCCAGTCTGGAGCAATCAGGATTGCCCTTGGTCTTTCCTTCCTTATTTTGAGTAATACTCTGGTAAGAAGAGGTAGAGGGGGAAATGCATAGACTGAGAGGTTTGCCCACTGGAAGAATAGGGCATCCACTTTCCAGGCCTTACTGTGAGGGTCCCTGGTGCAGAATTTGCTGAGCTGGTCGTTGCAGGGGGAGGCAAGTAGGTCCACCTTCAGGGTACCCCATTTTTGGGTCACAAGGTTGAAGGTGTTGTAGTTTAATTGCCGCTCGTGGGTCCAGGAGATTTCTGCTTAAGCTGTCTGCCAGAAAGTTTTGGTTGCCTGGCAGGAATTGAGTTTGCAGGTGAATATGCATGGCTGAGGCAGTGTTCCAAAGGGTCATGGCTAGCTTGCAGAGTGGTGGTAAGAGTGGGTTCCCCCCTGCTTGTTGATGTAACACATTACTGTGCTGTTGTCGGTTTTTGATTAGTAGAGGGCCTGGAGAGAGCAAGGATCTGAAAGCTGCCAGAGCGTGCTGAACAGCTAGCGTCTCTTTTTGGTTGATATGCAGATGAATTTGGTTTGGTCTCCAGTGGCTCTGAATGCACCTGCCGTCCAGGTGAGCACCCCAGGTATAGTCTGATGCGTCTGTGGTTAGGGACTGGGTGGCGTGGAGTTGTGAAAAGGGAAGTCCCTTGTTGTGGTTGCATGCCGCTGTCCACAAAACAAAGTCTTTCCTTAGATAGGGAATCATAGATATAATACTTTCTAGGTCCTGAGAATGTTGACACCAAAGGCTTTTTAAGTACCACTGAAGTTTCCTCATATGCAGTCTGGCATATGGAATTAGTAGACTGCAGGAGGCCATGAACCCCAGAGCTTGCAGGATTTTGCTTGGGGATAACTGGGTTCTGGTGGCCAGTTGAGAGAAGTAGCCTGTCAGATGGGCTTTTTTTTTTGGAGTTAGAAATGCCATCTGGGATGCTGTGTCCAGGCTTGCTCGCAGGAATAAAATTTTTTGACTGGGGACTAGTTTGGATTTCTTCTCGTTGATAGTGTACACCCCCAGTGAGGTTAGTAGGTCCTTTACAAATGTCAGGTGCTGTAACAGCTTTTCCTGACTGTCTGCCTGAATCAGGCAGTCGTCCAAGTAAGGGTAAATTTGAATATTTCTTTGTCTGAAAAATGCAATGGCTGGAGCCAGGCATTTTGTGAAAACTCTGGGAGCAGTGGATAAGCCAAAGAGAAGTGCAGAGAAATGATAATGCATAGATCCTGCCCGGAAACGTAGATATTTTCTGCAAGACTCTGACTGGGATATGCAGACAGGCCTCTTTGAGGCCTACACTGGCTAACCAGGCATCTTTGGACAGCATAGGGAGAAGCTGCTGCAGTGTGAGCATTTTGAATTTTGGTACCACCAGGAAGGTGTTTAGAATAGATCTAAAATTGGGTGCCAGGTGCCCTCTTTTCTGGGTACCAGAAAAAGTCCAGAATAGAACCCTTGGCTTATCTGATCTGCAGGAACGGGCTGAATTGCCTTCATGGAGAGCAGAAAATGAACTTGGTTTTGTGCCTCTACCCATTGGTTTGGAGGAAGATCTGGGTATCCCTTTGGGGTGGCAACCTGTGGAAATAAAATTTGTATCCCTGGGACACTATGTTAAGGACCCATCGATCGTTGGTGATGGTGGCCCAGTTTTTTGCATGGGAGCCAAGTTTTCCTCCTAGGGGCATGAGCAGATGGGCAGAGGCGAGAGGAGTTGTTGAGGAGTCATTGGGAATTTGTTCCATAAGGGGGTGGCTTAGAACTCCCTGGTTTACAAGTGGAGAAACTCATAAACCAAAAAGGTGTGTAAAAGAGTGACAACAACCACTAATAACATCCAATGAACCACTCCTTGAGCCAAAAACCTACGACCACCATATAACAAACACCTTTATTCAGGCCACATAAAATGATCCACTGTACACAAAACGAGTCAGCAATCCAACAATCCAAAATGGTAAAATCCACAGGATAGGTCAAGCGCTTTCGTCGATAGACTTCATCAGAACAATTAATGGTATAGTATAGTACAATAAAATGTATTATTCTAAAAAATGAAGTTTTTTCTCAAATTTTTGGAAATTGTAGGTAAGAACTTTAGGTGGGGTGACTGGGGAAATCAGTTACTTCAGGCTGAGGTTAGATGGCAGTTGAGGTTAAATGCAACAGTTCCCCCAGGTTTAAATGAACACATCAGCTTAAAACCTGAATTGAGATATCGAGCAACACAGTTTTGATATTGGTTTTAACTTTTCATTCAACCTTGACAACCTCAGTTTTTTAAACAAACTTCATTTTTAAAAAAAAAAACTTCATTTTTTAGAATAATACATTTTTTATTAGAAAGATTCTTTTATTAAAAAGATTTTTATAATTGAATGAATGTTTTATAAGATAAATAGTTTTGTTTGGGGGGGTTTAAGTTTTTAAGGTTAAAAACACACTGTCACTTTAATTTTGAATTGGTTCTTTTCAATTGATGGTACTAGGTACATATATAAAAATGGTGTTAGTACCTACTATTAATTGTTCTGATGAAGTCTATCGACGAAAGTGCTTGACCTATCCTGTGGATTATTTTACCATTTTGGATTGTTGGATTGCTGACTCGTTTTGTGTACAGTGGATCATTTTATGTGGCCTGAATAAAGGTGTTTGTTATATGGTGGTCGTAGGTTTTTGGCTCAAGGAGTGGTTCAAGTGGAGAAACTCCATTGCTTAGATCTCTGCATACCCTGAGACTGCTGTCTGGGGGGGGGGGGGGGTCTGTTACCCCTAGAGTCTAGTCTGAGGTGGTCTTAAGGGGACTGGAAAAGACCAATTCTTTGAGGGGCAATGCCTACTGAATCTTGGAGGCTGAACTTGCCAGAAGTCTAACTGTCTGCATAGACTTAGCTTTTTCTTCCATCTTTTTTTAAACCTAGTCTGCTATGGTACCAAACAGATTGTCTTTGTTCAGTGGTGCATCCAATAATTTTGATTTGACATGATCTGGCAAGGACTGTTCCTTAAGCCAAGCATGCCTTCTAAGTACAGAACCTGTGACTGCTGCCCTGCAGGATGCTTCTAGGTCGTCAAACCCACATTGCAGGGTATGCTTACTGATTTGGCTTGCAGAATGCTTACGTTCCTAGAAATCTTTATTTTCTGCACAGTCAGGAAAGGTAGACAATTTTTGTTTAATGCGTTCCATGGTATGTTGCTGGTATTTCAGCATGTGGAACTAACAATTTAATGCTCTAATGGTAAGAGTTGCAGAGGTATATACTTTTTTACCACATTTGTCTAAAGCTCAAGAATCCCTGTCAGAGGGGGTGGGACTCTCAGCTGTAGTTGCTTTTATTCCTTTAGGCCGTTGGGATATGACCTCTCGGTCAGCAGTAGGATTCGTGAAAAGAAATTTGTGATTCAGGGACTCTAATACCCGTCAGGTTTCCTGGGAGCAGGAGGTAAAGTATCAGGAGTTAGACTGGATTCCATAAAGACATCATCCACAAAATCCAGGACATGGGGTATAGCTAAAGGTCTGTGCTGTGATAAATCTAAAAATTCACAGTCTCTCTTTCTGGACCGAGGATAATCCTGGCATTCCCAATGGAAGTACTCTCTCAATCCTCTGGAGGAGAGACAGAAGGAATGGATTCCTCTGCATCTGAATCCTCATAAGCAGATAAAGGCATATCTTCATAATCAGAAAGCTCAGAGTCATCAGACTCTTGGTCAGATAAAGCTGCTGGGGACAAGTCTCTTTCTTTTAGCAGGGGAAGGTTGGCTTCCCCTAATCAGCATGATAATGTCTTCTGCCATTTTAAGCAGCTGTGATTGTGGCAAGGAAGCAGGTGCATAAGTTTGGGTCATCGGTCTATTAGGCACAGATCGTACTCTTGGCCTTAGAAACGCCGCAGTTTTAGAAAGAACTGAAGACGCGAAAGAAGTCATCTGTTTGTGTAGAATAGAACTTCCGCAGAAGCAAGTGCCTGCACAGCGGCTCCGGAC
Source organism: Protopterus annectens (assembly GCF_019279795.1). Lineage (NCBI taxonomy): Eukaryota > Metazoa > Chordata > Ceratodontiformes > Protopteridae > Protopterus > Protopterus annectens. The sequence continues at coordinate 402,480,739 of NC_056741.1, forward strand.
CTATCCAAGGTAGAGACATCTGCAGGTTCCGTACTCAACAGTCTTGCGGCATACCGAACTCGAAACAGGTCTCGGTAGCGGCCTGCGAATCCATCGATGCGGGCATCAGGGGCTGCGAAAGCGCCTGAGTACCGGCAAACTGGCAACTAGCTTAACGGAAGTGTTGTCGGCAGTTTTGGACCTATGCGGTCTGCCTCTGTCTTTATCCTTATATTTTTTCAGGAAGCTCGGGAGTCGGATGGCTTGCCGAAGCCATTTCGGAATACAGAGATCGAGAGCGAAAATATTTAGCTACAATAAGGACCCGACGACGAATAGTACGGGCGGTGAACAAAGCACAAAACCGGCAGCAAGGGACGTCGTGGTCTGAGCCTAAACAGGCAACGCATTAAGAATGGAAATCTCAGTGTGGTATTTGCTTTCCACATGCAAGATAATTGTTGACTTTTTTTGACATCGCTTGGAGCAAGAAAAAAGGATCCCCAACAGGGTACTTAGCTTTAGAAGACTTCAACTTCAATTTCGGAAACGAAAACTCAGGTAGCGGCCGACCGGCACTCATATGAACTGCTTCTGCTTCTGGCTCCTCAACAAAGACTGAAGTAATGGTGTCGGCTGCCTGTTTTTATACCACTAATGACCTGACGTCAGTTCTGGAGCGACAGCAACTGACGCAGAAATTCTAAGCCTCTGGTATTCGGGTCGATTGAGGACCACCCCTGGCAGTATAAACCAAGTGTGATGACTGTAACAGTAAAACATGAAGATCAGAAGCCTTCAGTTCTGAGGGAAGTTTTGGAATTTAAGTCTTAAATTTTTTGGCTTTCAGAACCGAGAGACTATGCTTCTTTGATATATCGACAGATGAAGAAGAGGAGGGAGATGAAATCTCTGTCTTAGCAATGTCAGCAGTGGATAAGGCTTCTCCAAAGGCTGAAGGCAAAAGTCCTTTTAGAATTAACTTGTTGCACCTTTCCACCAAAGCCCTGTGGCTGAAGGTGTGACAAAAACTACAATCTTCCTGTAAGTAAAGGAGCCAAGACAGTAGACACACATAAGAAGTGGAAATCTTAAGAGGCAATTTTATGGCCAAACTTCTGGCATTTTTTGAAACTAGAAGGGGCCTTATCCGTATCAGCCATGACAGAGAAATACAAGGAGAAAGCCACAAAGAAGAAAAAACATAATACACACATATACCATTCAGAATGTCGATCCAAAATGCTGAATTCAAGACTTTGAAATAGCAACCTAGGCGAAAATGAATACATCAACATCCCTAGTTCGATGTACTCGACATAGGAGGTGACATCAGTCACCTACTGCTATGCACATTATAGTACTGATACACTCTACAATCAATGATGCATTATTTCTACTGCGCCCCTCACACCCTCTGCACATTAAATATACTAACTCCAAGATCACACTGCAGTGAGGAAATGGGCTAATTCCCTGTTCCTCACTGAATTGGGATCTTCCTGCAAAATGTCGAACCCAAATATTCAAACTACATTACCCATTTGTTGTAGTGTAGTCCATACATTTTAGCTTGACATTCTGCTGACTTGAAAACTGCCATTCGACCACATGCCAGTTGACCGATACAGTTTCCAAGTTTTGAATGAAAACCTATGAATATATAAATAAATAAATGAATGAATGAATGAATACACACACACACACACACATATATATATATATATATATATATATATTGGTAATTATGAAGTTGCATGACTTTTGAGGAACCTTTCAAAGTTGCCTTTTATCTTTTTCATGATCAGTTTTGGCATCTACATAAGCTGTACTGTAATTCCATTGCTACTTTTCAATGCACTGTTACACTATTCTAATGTGTGTGTGTGCGCGCCTGTGAGTGGGATGTGTGTGGCAGATTAGGTTTATGGACACTGAGTTTACCTATGCTGTAACTTTGCTGACCTTTTGCCTTGGGACAGTATTTGGTATGGGTTTGCAACTATGTGCTTCCATTCATAGTTGGTCTTGCAGTTCAATGTATTAGACAACCTATGCTTTATATTTGTTGCTACTACTCAGACTGTTAAGTGTTTGGTTTGCAGTACAGTGTTTTCTGTTAAGAACATAGTTCAAACATGTGAATGGCTGTTTAGACAAATCTGAGTATGTTGAGTTTCGCGATTATTATAATTTCTCTTACCACTATATTCTAGCTGAAGATGTCCAGCTTTGCTGCTCCCTACATTGTCATCCTCAAGGTATTGTCTGGAGAGTTCACAGAGGATGTTTAGTTGCCTCTGCTTAGAATCTGTTCAGCCTGCTGTTTCAAGTCAGTGAAACAAAGTGTTTGAAGCTGGTTATCCTGAACCTTCTGCAGATTTTTTAAGTAGGCTTGGAATATTTCTTTAATCAGAATACATTTATGCGACTTAATGTTTCAAACTTTTGTAGTCTTTTCAAGTTTTATTGCCCACATTCATGTGCTTTGCTTTGAGTTTTGTAAGGGTGCTTAGGAAAATAAGCACTGAAATAACACTGAACTTGTTTATCATAACCAAAGGCGATAACATGTGGGTTTGGTTCAGTAGTTGGGCCAGTTCTCTTTTTGATGTTTTTACTACCTCAGTATGTGGAACAAATTGAGTGTAGTATTCCAAGTTTATATCTACAATTGATTAGATTAGTCGGCAGACTAGTTTGGATCATCTCTATTTCCAGTCCATTAATAATGGTGTTTACTTTAGTAACAAGTGCTTAAGTAGCCACGGTGGTGCAGCGGTAGCGTTGTCGCCTCACAGCAAGAGACTCTCCCGTTCAATTCTCAGCTGGAGCGCCTCCTGTGTGGAGTCTGCATGTCCTCCCCGCAGTTGAGTGGTGTTGGAAAGAAGTGTGTGAATGGGCATGCCTTCGTTGAAGGTTGGGCGCTGGGCTGGCACCTCGGCACCATAAAAATCTACTGCCAATCATTAGCGGACCGGAGTTCCACTATGGCGACCCCTAACTGGGAAAAGCCAAAAGGAAAACAACCTTAGTAACAAGTGCTTAGTAATATGCCTTGGAGATTAGAGTAATTCTTAACCCTACACCTTTAATGGGACTACATTAGACAAGGTGGAGTCATATAAAGACTAGTATTGTAGCTGTTAATGGTAAACTGAAATTTATGGATGGTGCTAACAGTTACTAGGAAATATTTCTTTTAATAAATACAGCTGTAATGCTTAGGAAAACCTTTGTTTTCATACCCTTTGTTCACAGTTTTTTCTTAAGTCCACTTACTGCAAAGAAAGTTTCTGCAGCTACCTCTCTATGGATCAGAAACGGACAAGTTCCAGAGATTTTATGCCAAATACATAGTGTACACTTACAGTTTTATTTAGTTGTTACAGATTAGGCTGAAAATATATCAGGATACTTCAAAATAATCTGTAGAGATTAATATAATGGCAATGTATGGTCTAAGAATGAACAGATACATTTTTTGGCAACAGAAACCAAGAGTATACTTACTTCAGACACTTATGAAATTACCATGGGTTTAATTCATTCCACGATCCTGGCAATTGCTATTTGGAACAATCTCTCTTTGCACTCAATTCATCCAGAGAATTTAAAATGGTTCTAGATGATATGACAAGTGTCCTTAAGTCCAGAGTATAGGAGTACAAGCTCCATGGTAACCTTACGGTGAAGCTTAAAACTTGTACATTACCTATACTGTTAACATTGTAATAGCAAGATATTATTGCCAGTAGTGTGAAATTTAACCAGATGATCAAGGTAATTACTTTCAGTAAAGTTAAACAAAAAATATGCATGATGATGATATGGACTTTTAGACTTCAATAAATGTTAATTTGTAAAATTCTGTTCACAATTGGACATTGGATACAAGATGCAAGAGCCTAAATTCCCTACCCATATCACCACTTGTGATTCAAGCAGTTAAGTGCATAGTTATCAACTGCCCAAAGTTTTACAGAATGTCTGGAGTCTGTGGCTCATACTTTTGGTCTGTTCCTCTTAAAATTTGTGGTTATCTGGCAAACCAGTGAGAACTGAATTCACTAAATAACAATAGCCATCTACGTTTGAGTCTTCTTGTCCTTCAGGAAATGCATGGTAACACAAAACATTTTATTCCAGCAACTTTCTAAGATTATATACAAGCAATGCTTAAAATGTGTCCGTGGCTTTTGGGCCTTTGTTACCCCCTCCCCCCAATAAATTTTGGCTTTTTCTAGATTTCTTGTGCTGCATAGTTCTTCAGGGGGACAGAAGTTTAGTGCTGCTTATGCCAAGTCTGTTTGTGGTGTTATTAGCATTTGCCTAGGGACAAAATGTTCAAAAACATTAAATTAAAAAAACGCTCTAATAAGTGTACTGCATTATACAAGGAATATAATTTAATGCAATCAGTAAAGGTGTTAGCATGCTCTTTAATATGTATGATTTGAAAACAGCCCAAAGGTAAACTATCACCACTGGCCAGATGCATTTTCTTGGAATGTGAGTTTCAAGGGCAGAGAAGTTTTAATGTTTTAATGCTTAGTCTTGTTTCCATTGTTAGACTGTACTGCTTTGTTTGACAGACTTCTATCAGTGTTTGTGCTATAAAAATTTAAAGGGCTCAGTAATAAGTGTTATATTATTTTTACTGAATGACTCTAGTTACTGTTTTTACTGAATGACTCTGGTCTTCTCCAAACAGATAATGACTATGTTACATAACAGCTGCACAGGGTAATATAATGAATGCCTACTTAACAGGCTATGTGCAGCAATTACCACCTGTGTCTGAGCATGCATAACTTTGAAGTAATGAAATGCAGCTCATTATCACATTAACAATAAGTGCAGTTACAATATAGCACAGAGTCATCATCACTTTTGAGGTAAAACTCTCAGCAGCTGTCAATGTTATTCACATAGAGGTCTTTATCAATGCACAAGCCAGTTTTGCCTACATGGAGTCATTTCAAGCCATCCCCCCACAAGTTTCTGTCTGTCATTCTTACAAATTGTTTCATACACCTTAAAGTCCTGATTGTGGTTACACATGTAAATATATCACAGTTTGTTTAGGACTTACATTATGGAAATTATGTACACATGTACAGATATCAGTTTTAGTCTTACAGGATTATGAAAATTATACATTTTCAATACTTCTCATTATTATGTCCATATCTCTGTAAGGGAGCATGGTGATGATACAAATGATATATCATTTTGAAGCTGACATTGTGACACACAACTTGTACACTATGTAGCCTCTGTCTGTTACAGGTGACGAGATATTATGCTTTATCAATTATGAGAAATATTATATTAATCATATTTATGTGAATATCTCCATAAAGGAGCATCGCACAGTAATGGTTAAGGTATCATTTTAAAGCTGACATTCATACAAATTAAATACAAATTGTATGGGTCTACAAGGCACATTGACCAAGATATTGTGCTTTGCTTTTCCAAAAAGGTAAAAAATATGCACAATATCAGCATTCCCTGCCAATATTTAATAATGACTGATATGCACTATCAAAAATTGCACTGTTGGAAAGGTCAGTGTCTGCTGAACAACTTTCGCATTTACATTTTTAGTCTAGCTTTTATAGTTGAGAGTTATGAACATTTGTTTTCTGCATGGTATTACAAATGGATTTTCTGAAAATGAGCTCAGGCTGCACTTCTGTTCCTATGGTGGAATTAAGCAGGCAGCTTTTTCTGAGCTGCTCCGGAGTGCATGAGTTAAGGAGATGAATGCAGAAAGTCAGATGGTGGTGGATTTTGTGAAAAGGATGGACATGGCTGTGGTGAATACGTATTTTAAGAAGAGGGAGGTGCATAGAGTGACATACAAGAGTGGAGTGGAACAAGCACACAGGTAGATTACATCCTATAAAAGAGGGCCAGTCAGAAGTAGATTGGAGACTTAAGTGCTGACTGGGGAAAGTGTAGTTAGGCAGCATAGGAAGGTGGCCGATAGGATGACATCGGTGATCAAGAGGAGGAGTGTGAGGTCAGTGCCAAGGATCAAATGGTGGAAGTTGAAAAACTGTGATTGTGAGGTGGAGTTCAAGGAAGAGTTAAGACAGGCACTGGGTGGCAGTGAAGAGTTACCAAACAGCTGGGTAACTGCAGCAGAGCTGCTAAGGGGGGACAGCTAGAAAGGTGCTTGGTGTGACATCTGGACAGAGGAAGGAGGACAAGACCTAGTGGTGGAATGAGGTTGTACAGGACAGTATACAGAGAAAGAGGTTTGCAAAGAAGTGGGATCGTCCAAGAGATGAAGAAAATAGAGAGTAGTACAAGATGATGAGGTGTATGGCAAAGAGAGGTGATGAAGGCTAAGGATAAGGCATATGGAGAAAGTTGCATGAACGGCTGGACACTAAAGTGGGAGAAAAGGACCTGTACCGAATGGCTAGACAGAGGGACCAAGCTGGGAAATATATGCAGCAAATAAGGGTGGTAAAGGATAATGAGGGAAACATACTCACAGGTGAGGATAATGTGATGAGCAGATGGAAAGAGTACCTTCAGGGATTAATGAATGAAGAGAAAGAGAGAGAAGCCTGGATGATGTCGAGATAGTGAATCACGAAGTGCAACACATTAGGAAGGAGGAAGTAAAGACAGCTATGAAGAGGAAGACGAATGGAAAGACTGTTGGTCCAGATGGCATACTTGTGGAAGTATGGAGGTGTTTAGGAGAGATGGCAGTGGAGTTTTTAACCAGATAGTTTAATGAAATCTTGAAAAGTGAAAGGATGCCTGAGGAGTGGAGAAGTGTTCTGGTACTGACTTTTAAGAATAAGGGCAATATGCAGTAGAAACTACAGAGGAATACAACTGATCAGTCACAGCATGAAGTTATGAGAAAGAGTAGTGGAAGTTAAGTTAAGAAGGGAAGTGATGATTAGTGAATAGCAGTATGGCTTCATGATGCGAAACAGCACTACAGATGTGACGTTTGCTGAGTGTGTCGATGGAGAAGTATAGACAAGGTGAGAAGGAGTTGCACTGCGCCTTTGTGGACTTCGAGAAACCATATGACAGGGTGCCTAGAGAGGAGTTGAGGTACTGTATGAGAAAGTTGGGAGTGGCAGATAAGTATGTAAGAGTGGTACAGGATATGTATGAGGGTAATGTGACAGTGGTGAGGTCTGCGGTAGGAGTGACAAATGTGTTTAAGGTGGAGGTGGGATTACATCAAAGGATCAGCTCTGAGCCCTTTCTTATTTACAATGGTGATGGACAGGCTGACAGACAAGATCAGACAGGAGCCCCAGAGGACTATGATGTTTGTAGATGAATGTAATCTGTAGTGAAAATAGGGAACATGTTGAGGAGACCCTGGAGAGGTGGAGATATGCTCTAGAGAGGACAAGAATGAAAGTCAGCAGGACTAAGACAGTATGTGTGCGTGAATGAGAGGGAAGACAGAGGAATGGTGAAGATGCAGGGAGTACAGTCGGCAAAGGTGGATGAGTTTAAATACTTGGGATCAACAGTTCAAAGTAATGATGAGTGTGGAACAGAGGTGAAGGAGAGTACAGGGAGGGTGGAGTTGGTGGATAAGAGTGTCAGGAGTGATTTGTGACAGACAAGTACCAGTAAGAGTGAAAGGGAAGGTCTACAAGAGGGTAGTGAGACCAGCTATGTTATATGGGTTGGAAACGGTGGCACTGACAAAAAAGTCAGGAGTCAGATCTGGAGGTGGTAAAGTTAAAGACGTTAAGATTTGCATTGGGTGTAATGAGGGTGGACAGGATTAGGAATCAGTATATTAGAGGGTCAAGCTCAGGCTGGACAGTTTGGAGACAAAGCCAGAGAGGCAAGATTGTGTTGGTTTGGATGTGTGGAGGAGGGATGCTGGGTATATTGGGAAAAGAATGCTAAGGATGGAGCTGCCTGGTAAGAGGAAAAGAGGAAGGCCTAAGATTAGGTTTATGGATGTGGTGAGAGAGGACATGCAGGTGGTTGGTGTGACACACCAAGATGCAGAGAACAGGAACAAGTGGAAACAGATGATCCACTGTGGCTCCCCCTAACGGGAACAGCCGAAAGAAAAAGATAAGGAAATGACTATTAGCGATGATACCAAAGATATACACAAACATGTACAGGGAGGGGGAGAAAGATTACTGAACAACAGAGGCAGGGATTCTGGGTAGAGGTGAAGCTCGACAGTATTTTTGGTCAAGTTGATTGCAATGTCTGAACTGAACCCACCTGTCAAGGATGGAATGAAGACTGACATCAGATCGCACAAATTTTACACTTAGCTAGTATAACTTCAATGCACTGGGGGATTCCTAGCTGCTCTTTATATGTAGGGCACATCCTTGGCAAACATGCCTAAAGAGTACTAAACCATCCATCCATCTATCAGCATTTACTGTCAGGCTAGAACAGCATTAATGCCCATGCTTGAAATATTTGTATGTATGAAAGTCTTCATGCTGGGGTATACAAGTGACCCCTGTTTGTGTACCAAGAGGTCTGCACATTGAAGCAGCACTGCAGGTTCTGCTTCGTCAAACAGGGGCTATGAATAGCATTTCCTTGATCTTCCAAATCACTCCAAGGAAATAGTGCACTGGAAGAAGTGTACAAAAAGATCTGCCCAGCATATACAGAAGGAACCTTGTTGTCCAGGCTTCCACTGCAGCTGTCCTGATGTTTAACTTCTTGAGTTGTTGGTAGAAAAGCAAAAAAAGTCTACTTCTGCCACATCCCACCTTTCAACTAAACTTAGAAAAATGTTCCTTCTCAGCAAATGTATATGGGTTTGACTTGTTCTTGCTTTACAGTTTTGTCAGCATGTCTTCCAGAAATAGGATGCATCATGCTTTGACCATCATTCCTGACTCCTGAGCTAGATTCCACCGTTGTATAGCAAACCTGCAAAATAAGAATAAATCCTCTTCCCCACCCTCATGCACCACACCACTGATGTGCTCTTTTCTCTTATGGCAAGCAAAGCCCATGGTTGCCAAAATTGGTCTTTTGCTAGGATTACAGCCATCATTTCTTTTGACACTGAATTGTCTCTCCCCTGTTGTAGACCCAGGTCACTACATCCTTGGTTGTCCTGAATACACCCCCCCAACCCACCCCTAGATACAGAAAACAGTTACGTACTTTCCAATAGATCTGTGTGGTCGTCTTCCATCATTCTCAACCTATGGGTTATCAGACTAGACTCTGATCAGATGCCGGCACCTTCAGAATCTTTAGTCCTGGATCTCTGCCTCCCCTACCCATAACTCCCTGCTCTGTTTTCCCTTAGAACAAGTTAGCATCCATCATTGCTCTTAAATTAGTGTACCAAGGAATAATACAATTTATACAAGAAAGTGGCAAAGGGCAACATGAAAGCTCTCTTACAGTTTTGAGGCTAGTCTACACAGCCAGTAAGGAGCAACAAACAAAGGAAGGAATTTGGATGGGGCAAGGATGGAGGGACGGTTGAGGAGGACAGAAAAAAACACAGATTTATAACATTTATATTCAATGTTGTCTTTTCTGTTCATTTCAACCTGTGGGACAGAGTTCCCAGCTAACGACAACCCCCCGGGTGGTCCTATGAGAGAATATTCCACAGAACAATGAAACCTCCTAGACCGAGAATGAATGTCCTTGTAATGGGACACAAAAGTTGTTGTTGTTTGTCTTTCGGCTTTTTCCCGGTAAGGGGTCGCCACAGCGGAACTCCGGTCCGCTAATGACTGGCAGTAGATTTTTACAAAACGCTGAGGTATGAGCTCGACGTCCAACCTTTAACGAAGGCACACCCATTTACGCACACATCTTTCGAACACTACCCAACCGCGGGGAGGACATGCAGACTCCACACAGAAAGCACTTCCAAGCCAAGCCGAGAATCGAACGGAAGAACCTCTTGCTGTGAGTTAACAATGCTACCACCGCGGACACAAAAGTATCAGTACTAAATCAAACCGCTTCCTCACAAATGTCATCAGCTTAATTTTTCACTCAGTTTTTTACAGAAGTAGCAAGTAATCACTCTGGTGGAATGAGTCTTAGGCTTAAAAGATAAAGAAATTCCTTTCAGGCAGTGTACAAACATGACAATTTGATATCTATCTGGATAGGGTCACTCTGGAGAAGGGCTTGCCCAGATGTGTTTTGGAAAAGGTAAAAAAGCTGGTTAGATTTCATGAAAACTGGAGCAAGTTACTCTACTTAGTAGTTGAAATTTGGAAGAAAATAGGTAAATGAATGGACTGATTCAAATTAGCAAATCCCTTGCAAAATCTGACTTAGTTGAATTAATTACTTGACAGGAAGCAATTTGCTACGAAGAGTACACTGTCTGAGCTAGCTTGGTGCTCTGTATACAGCACTGACCCCAGCTAATGGACTTGCCTTGAGGGCAACAGGTGGGATTTTGACAGGTCTAGAGACAGAAATTTCAGACTCAGAAAGTAAGTTATAATTAACTGGTGAGCTTTCTGGGCATCTCCAAGATGCTACTCAGACAAGTTATCTAATACCAGGACTGATATGAATGCTTTGGTTGTGTTAAATGCAATTACTGGAGTCAGGCATTTTGTGAACATCCAGAGTGTAGCAGATAATCAAAATGGCAATGATGTGAACTAGTAATGTAACCCACTGCTTTGAATTTGAGAAATACTGCTTCCAATAGCTAAGGAAACTAACCTTAAATGGGCTGTTTTCTGTGACCTACTATACAGAGGCACAGTCAACTAATCTAAGAAGGGTGGCGAAAGCCAAACACACTCTGGCTAGGCTTGTAAATGCCCTAGGGCAGATAGCCTAGTATCAACCTATGAAGGTAAACAGCTTTTAGACTACAGTGATCACAAATCTCCATGGAAAGAACAGTGGCCAAATGTCTTGCAAGGTTAACATTTTCACTGTTGGTATTTTTAGAAACCTGTTTATTCTTGTCCGATCTAGAACTGGTCTCAAGGTCCACCTTTTCCTGAAACAAGGAATAGTCTTGAGTAGAAGCTTGTGTCTTCTCTTCTGTACTCTCTCTATGATCCTGTGAATCAGCTAGAGAGAGGTGTCTTACCTCTGTGTATTTTTTTCTAAGAACTGTAGCTTGTATCCACAGTGCCCATATGTCTCGACTGATGGTCTACCATTTTTTGATAAAGGGACCTAACCAGCTTCTTATATTTAGCAAGAGGTGGAGTGTTTGGTTTATGGCTTACTTAAGGTTAAATGTTCCACTTTTTTCTTGGGGGGGGGGATTATAGAAGAGTTCGCAGCTGTTTCCTTTCTAGGTCTCAGCCATGAGAGCCTCCCCTGCTGATCACCCTACCATCTTTTTTCTTATAGCAACTTTCCTTAATTTTTAGTGCTCTTCTTTTTCCTGCCATTGGTGCAAAGGCCAGCTTCTAGTGTGGTACATTCTAATGCAATTTGGTTAAGGTGAGAAAAAAAAACTGACCCTGACTAGCCCTCTTCTTTTCCCAGTTTCTTGTATACCTTTTGCATATAAGGTCCAGAGAGATGTTCCTGACTAACAGAGCATTAATGAGTTCTACTGTCACATGGCCTAGCAGAGGCTGGGTCTTCAGCTAAGTCTGTAACACTGATCCTATAGCTGCTGCTGCCGCTGCCCTACATGATGTATTCCAGAACATCACAGCCACATTTTATGCTGTGACTAGCCACCTGGGAACTCGGGCTGCACAGTTCAAACACTAAGATCTTCCTCTAGTATCCCCTCAGCCTTGTCTAAGAGTTGGGACGGTAAAGTCCCCTAGAACTTCAGCATACATATCTGGCAGTGTAAAGCCAGTGCAGAAGAGGTGTATGTAGTCTTCCTCATTCTGTTGAGAGCTTTACTCTGTCACTGGAAATGCATTCCTTACTGGAACTACAGAAATTCCCCTCTGTTCATCTGTAGATACAAAAAAATGATCCACAGGCATGTTTTTATGTTAACTATTTGAAAAAATCCAGTATCTTGGAAAAACAGTTAGGCTGCCTAGGTACATGGCTTGGGAGTATGGCTTCAAAATATGCATTAGCAAAGGCATCACCCAATATTTTAATTACTGGAGGAATATCCAAGAGCTTAGGCTGTGGTTCAGGAGTTCTCTGAGACTAGCAAGGGCTGAAGCTTCACCCTAGGCAGTACTGGGATGGGGCAATGCAGGGAGTTGATCTCTGGCACAGTTAGTTTCTTGGGAACCTCTGAAGCTTCCACATAGACAGCCTCTCTAAGGGGACCATCAAGATAGAAACTTCTATGTATCCTGGTGTTGTGAGGAACTCCCTTGCAGTAATCTGACCTTCCTGTACTAAGGAGGTGAAGTATGTAGTCAGGAAAATACCTTCTTTGGGAATGACAGCCCTCTACTTTGTTGTTCTAGGAAGATGATTTAATCACAGAGTAATGTTTGGAATTTTGTCAGATTCAGAGAGAATTCAAAAGCAGACCAGGATAAACTGCAGAGCTGTCTGTGTCTCCTCTAGCACTGGTACTCAAACCAGGTAATCATCCAGGTAGGGAGGGATAAATGTGAAAGCTCTTGGTTCTGCAACAGGCAGTTACTAGAGCAAAGCACTCTGGCTTATCTGCTAAACTAAAGGTGTTTACAAAGAGCAATGAAGTAAATTATTAATAAGCACCCTCTGCTGTGAAGCTATGGTGTTGTACATCTGTCAAGACTACAGTTATGGGGAGACAAAAATCTATCAAATCTAAAGTCATCAAGATAGTTTAAAGAAAGAGGAGGGCTTGCAGGGTTAAGACTTTGAATTTTAACATTTTTAGGAAGCTGTTTAGCTTTGACTCGTCTAAAATTATCCTACAGGACGCATACTTTTGGATCCAGTAAAAGCCAGTGCTCTCTTCCTGTTTTACTACCCTCTGTATAGCCCTTTCCCTTAGAGGATTTTATAATATGGACATGATGAGATGCTTTTGCTCTCTGGGGAATACTTGAGACCCCTGGCTGTTTTATGAATTGAAGTCCAAATCTCTGCTCCGTAATTCTTAGAATCCAAGTGTCATAAGTGACATTTTACCACTCTTTTACAAACTGTCCTAAGCAACCTCTGATGTTTTTGAGAGAATGGGTAATGGAGATGGGATTCAGGTGGGGTTTGAGAGTTAGAGGAAGGGAAGAACTCAATCCACTGCTGCTCTCTTGTGAGGTCGGGCCAATGAAGGTCCTCAGGCTTTCCACCTTCTGTTGAGCTGGCCTTTCTTCCCCTTTGTCTAGACTAGACTCCCACAATTCCTAGCCTATCATGATCTTGTGTTGTCTCACTAATTTTTAGTGAGCTTAACCTTCCTTAGGATTTTTTCTCATGTAAATAAGTATATACTGTGGAATGATCAAACACTTTCATATAGTATCACAACCTATGTGTTAAATAACACTAGAAATCCATCCTTATTTGCTGTTCTTCTATACTCTATCTATTGATCTCTAGTGTTTTTCTTTCTTAGGTTTTTGTGAGACCTTAGCATCTCTTATAAATTACTAGGTGCATCTAATTTTGTAATATGTTATAAAGATTTGTACTACACCATTTCTAATACAAATGTATTAGTCTTATTCATCTATTCTTAGATACATTTTTCCTTTTTCCTACTGAAATATAAAATATATAATCTTAGGCTTGTACTATAATTGTTAAAACTTATGTACCAAATTATACTGTTATTGTCTTTGTCTTGACCTTTTATGTTGTTGTAATTTGTGGAGCTTTTCTCCCCGGGCCTCCACTGAAAATGGACATATATCCAGCTGGACTAGCCCGGTCAACAAATGTAAAATAAAATAAATAAATAAATAAATAAATTGTCTACTTGACTTTGCCCTGCCTTCAAGTGAAAAGGGCAACTCTTAGGAAGGTAGTTTTAACAGCTACTTCACAGACTGTATTTTCATCTTCTACTCCAGCTTGTTAAACGCCGGATCAGAAGCAGGCCAAAAAAGCAGCTCTAGTAATACATGGAGAATCTGTGCTTTTACATAATCTGGAAGGGGCTGGATACTCAACCAGACTGGCCTCCTAATCAATGACATCACAGATGATGCCCTACATGATGCATCCACTGCATCTCAGCAACACTTGAACTAACTCTGCAACTTCATTTGTAACAGCCTCAGCCTTGCCCTTCAATTGGGGTAACAAGTCTACTGTTGCTTTAACAGGTGGATTTGGCAACTCAAGAACCTTGAAGGCTAGAGTGGCTGAGGAGTAGGCTTCGTTTCCAAAGTGGTAAAACACACCTTTCTTCTAACTGGTAAGGGGAATTTTTGGTTATAGCCCTGGTAGACTCCTTGTTGGAATACATTAACACCAGCGGTAATGAGCAACTGAATTGCTACACAGCTACTTACAGGAACTGGCAACCCTTAAAAAGAAAAAAGAAAAAGAAAAAAAAAAGGGAAAAGGCAGTTTGGCTTCTTGGCAACAAGGAGTTGAGAGACTGGCTCCGAAAAGGTACTAATGAATGTGCCATCCAAGACATCAATCACCAGAGAAATAGCAACAGATTTTGGCTCTGGTAAATCAGAAGGTCCCTTTACCTTTTCGAGACATCAGAGGAATCCTCAGAGAGCTATTTGAAGAGAACCTTAGTTTTACTCAATGTGCCTGGTGGAGACTCAGGGGATAGGGTGTGCTCAGTGTCAGACTCACAGGAAAGAGCAGAAGACACCAAGACCATACAAGTCAGGTCATCTGCCATTAAGTCAGAGATTAATTCCCTTGGGGTGGGCATTTCCTTCTTTCTTTCTTTTCAAGGCAGGGACCCCTGATATTGCTGGTTGCAGGCTGAAGGAAAGTAAAAAGTCCTAAACCAACTTCTTCATATCTTGTGAGGATCCTTGACAGAAGGAAAGGGTGAAGTGTCCATCCAGCTCATGCTAAAGCAAAATGTCAAATATCTGAGGTTTGGATGTCTTGGCCCTGCTGTTATGAAGTAATAGTTACCTTACAGGACTCTGGTCATGGGTTGGCATCAATGACTTCTATTTCAGAACTGCCTATGTCACCTCCTACCAGTTCTTAACAAGACACCCAATGAGTGGTGCCCTAACCAACTGAATGCTGCAGAGTTTCAACAAAGGAGGATAAGCTGTTGTCCAAGTGAGTGAAGGCCTCCACAGGTCTCAGTCCAATCAAGTGCCCGAGCTGGGGCAGCTGAAGTACCTCAAAGGAATAAAATGTTCTTCAGCCTACATGGCAGCCTTTGAACTCAATGGCTATGTCCTTGCTCACCAGGAATTCCTTGTCTCAAGTACCATCCCCTCCCCCCCTTTTTTTTTTGCTGCTAAGCGATGACTTGGCTCACAGGCAGCTTTGGACAATGTGAGCAACCTTTGCTGGTTAAAAGATTTGGCTCTCCATTAATGCTCTTTTGGTTTAACCTAGTAAAATCAGGATGGGAAGACGACATTCTTTGTACCCAAGGATAACATACACAGGCAATGAAAGTCTTTATACAGGATTTACTTCCTACAAGTAACACAGTTATTAAATGACCTCCTTAAGCCATGGTGTACTGAATCTCCTACTTGGGGGGAAAAGAACAGACAAAAGTTCTCACACATTTTTTTCAATGCGGTATTCCCTGTATTCTGGAAACCAAACACACAATACTCGTATCAACACATTAACTCTGTCATACTGCAGCAAGAAAGACTTGAAGATGGCACGGACATAACTGCCGACATCCAGATAAGAATATGTCCACCTGGCCATAAGGTGAAAGGGCAAAAATCTTTATACTACAGCTGGCCATATACTGTCTCTCTTGTGGTGGACATTTATCACTGGTGCAATAGTGAACAATCCGTTACACACTTTATCTTAACAGCAGATGTTTAAATATGTTCACTACTGCAACTATCATTGCTAATGAGACTTTTTAAGTAGATATTCCTACTATTCTCTCTCTCCTGATAAGATACTACTGTGCTGGAATGTCAGTATAGTCCACAAATAAAGCAGACATCTGTCTGCACACACCTTCAGTTCTTTTTTGCCTGCAAGGTAGCCAGCAGGCAACCATGGTAGCCTTGGACCTACAGCACTGGATGGCTAAGGGAGGCTAAACCATAACAACCCAACCTAGATGACTGGCAGAAGATCTTGCAATACCTGAACCCTGCCAAGAGCACCCCCAACTTGAGAAAATCACAGGCGTCTTACAAGGTACAGTGTACAGAGAGGGAAGACGACAAGGAAACGCACACCAGTCATTAGTTATGCCAAAGAAGGAGAGGGTCAAGGAAGAATCAGGGAAACCCAACTAATGCTGACCATATTCTGACATCTACTAGTCAGGTAAGTTCTCAACTCAATTGTATTATGTTCATTGTACAAATCACTGTTGCCAGCCATCCTTACTCTTTGGAAGATCCCCAGACATAACAGATAAGTGATGCAGAATCCTTGTTCTGAAGCAGGCTGCAGGATACTCTTCAGAATGGCTGACAAACCCTGATGTCCCGGAGATTATGTACAACTTACAGTGCTTGGAAATGGTGTGTGTAAAGGATTACACAGAGTCCCCCAGGACAGCCTAAAGCCTACTCATACAAAGAAGGCTACTGACAACAGCAA
This sequence comes from Protopterus annectens, assembly GCF_019279795.1. Lineage (NCBI taxonomy): Eukaryota > Metazoa > Chordata > Ceratodontiformes > Protopteridae > Protopterus > Protopterus annectens. The sequence continues at coordinate 402,497,329 of NC_056741.1, forward strand.
ATGTAATCAAATATACACTAAGCTTTTTACTATATTACGATTGCAATTGATAATACAATTTGTCAGCTATATGGCTACAGTCTGTTTTGACACTGGTTATTACTTTTTTGCTACTTGCCTACTAACATTCAAAGAACGCGGGATTCTTTCCCTTCTGTTCTGTGGGCTTGGAAAAAAATACTGATAACTGAATGGACTGGTTCAGGAAAACCTCTCATCACCTGGGCATAAAGGTAAGCATTGTACCAAGACTTAAATTATCTCCATGGATGACCAAAGACAGTTCTATGCACATTAAAGACTATGGAGCAAATATATCTTGCTGATTAAGGGAGCTGACTAAGGTATCTTCAATGTAAGGAATTTGAGACAGGCTGCAGCTGCTGTGTTAAATGGGGTGTGGGTCATATTTTACAGGTCAAAAATCAAGTCCCATGAGAGGGACATCATTCCTCCTGGGAGGTTTTAGAAACTGCAACCCCATTAAGATATAGCTGACTGGTAGTCTACACAAGAAAACATCCACAAGGATGCAGGCAGAAACTGCAGACAGATGAAAACTTCAGCAAGGTACATGTTAGCCCCAGTTTGGAAAGCATTGCTAAACACTGCAAGATTAGACACACTGTAGCTATATAGCTGGGTTCTGATTCCTCTTCTGGCAAAATAAGGAAAGTATTTTCCATTAGCTAGGATTTCAAAGCACTGATCACTGCCAACATCTTACATTTATGAGCTTCTGCCTGCTCATTAGTGTTCCACAGACCTTGTACTTTTATCCCCTGAGAAACTGCTCCCACTGAGATCTTGTGTATCTGTAGTGAGAGACTGGAGTGTGGTCAGAAAGGAGAATGTGAGACCTGGATTGCAAGAGATCTGGTCTACCCACCAGAGAATCTCCCTTCTTGCAAATCCCAAAACAGGCATCTGAAAAGATAAAGGGTGAATATGCTGAGTCCAGAAAGACCTGAGGTACTATTAGATTTTTTCTCGTATGAAGTCTGGCCAAGGGAAGTATGACAATCACCAATGCCACGTATCCCAAAATCCAAAGACATTCCCTTGCAGAAATACAAACTTTTAATGGAGAAACTTAGGAAGACATGCTGAGACATCTCTACTTTGTCTGGAAGAAGAAATACTCTATACCCAGGGTATAATCTAACAGACATACCAGGAATACAATTTTGTGAGAAGGGATGACAGAGGATTTTATAACTTGATTTGAAAGCCTAGACTGAGTAGGATGTTCTGCAACTTGCTAAAGACTCTTGACACTGAAAGAGAGTCAGCAAAGACAACACGATCGTCCAAATACGAAGAGAAGCAAATGCCTTAAAGTCTGCTTTAAGCAATAACTGAGGCAAGATGCTTTGCGAATATACTTGGTGCACTGAAAGGTCCAAGGGGAAGAGAGAACTGATAATGTAAGCCACTCACCCAAAAAAGAAGTCATGTTCTTACCAAAACATTCCATCTGTGTTGCTGATCTTCATTCATTCTTGATGGACGGGTCTCGGTTCCGTCTTCGGAACAGACTCAGCCGATATAGCCAGCCAGAAACTCTGGAGCTAGGGTTACCCATAGTGCCCCTCTCATCTCCCCAGATCGAGTTTGTCTGCAAGGATAAGAAAGCAGAGGCTTTGTCTGAGCAAATGCTCTATCGTGTAACCAGGACCAGATCCAAACCTCCAGAAGTCTTTTGGAGGAGGTAAGGAGGGTGGGATGTCATGAATAAATGAAGATCAACAACACAGACTGAACGTTAATGGTAAGAACATAACTTCTTTATCTGATGTCATTAATCATTCATTCATTATGGATGGGACGGAGTCCCTAGCTACTTTGTGTCCTGGAAGGCCCTTTGAAAGGATATTCCTGAGCACCACTGAGCCAAAGGACCCTCACCCCCTGAAGACCAAGTCCAATTTGTAATGAGTGATAAAGGTATGAGGGGTAGCTCAAGCGGCTGCTGCGCAAATGTCATCCACAGAAGCTCTGGAATGAAGTGTCACCAAACTAGCATCTGATCTGGTTGAATGCACCTTGATTTTAGTTAAATGCATTTGATTTTGTTGCTAGACAAAAGAAATGCAGTCTCTCAACCATTTTGCCAAAATGACTTTGGAAACTGATTTTCCCAACTTGGGTCCTGAAAAAGACTAGAACAATTAGTCAGATTTTCAGAAAGATTTAGTCCTAAGCAGAAACTTAATTGTTTATGTACATCCAATAAATGCAAATAATATTCTCCTTTATTAGAAATGTTTGGGAAGGAAACTGACAGATCGATGGATTAATATTTAACTCAAAGACAGCCCTGGGTAGAAAGGAGGGGTTAGTCCGAAGAAATACTCTTTGTGGAAAACTATGTAAGGATGTTTTATGCACAAAGCCTATAATTCTGATATTCTTTTTGCCGAGGTAATGGCTACAAAGAACAAAGTCTTCCAAGACAAGAATTTTGTATTGGAAGTGGCAACAGGCTCAAAGGGATGACTAGTCAAAGTTTGTAGAACCAGCGTCAAATTCCAAGGTTCAATGGGCTCTTTGAAGGGCGGATTTATATGCATGACTCCTTTCAAGAAAGTTTTACAGAGACAATGAGATATTAAAGAGGAATCTTGGAAACCATTATGGAAGTTTGAGAGAACAGCTAAATGGACCCAGATCGTAAAAGCTGAAGCTCCTGAATGAAGTAAAGTTGTTAAACACTCCAAGACTGAATTAATGGGAAGTAGAAAGGGGTTCCAGTCCCTTTTCTCGAGGCCAAAACACAAATCCGTTCCATTTACTGTAATAAATTTTTCTGGTGGACGGTTTATGGGAAGCCAAAAGTATTTTTCGTACAGGGGAAGATAAGTTATTTTCCCTAGCTATTACCGGATGTGGAGGTACCAAGCTGTCAGCTTGAGGCTCGATAGGTTTGGATGGATCAATCCCTGTAGGTGTGACAGCAATATTGGAGTTGGATCCAGAGTCCACAAGAGGTGAACCAGGTGAGGCCAAAGGAAAGTAAACCAGACTTGTCGGGGCCAACAGGGTGCAATGAGCATTACTTTGATTCTCAACCTAAATGCTTTCTTTAGAAATTGTGGAATCATGCTTTCTTTAGAAATTGTGGAATCAGAGGAAAGGGAGGGAAGGCATAAAGAAGTCCTGGGGCCAATCGTGTACTAGAGCATCCCTCGGGGACTCTCCCTGAGGGGGGATTAGGGCAAAGTAGCGGCTGCACTGGTGGTTGGTGGGAGATGTGAACAGATCGCAGCAAGGCTGACCCCAGCGATGGAAAATCTCCATCGCTACTTTCGGATCCTGGCTAGTGTCTTGACCTTTGGGCCTGGTTGAAAGACCTGACAGTTGTGATGACTGAGGGGGGCATGACCAGTTTTAAGGGAGAAGCTATTTTGTTGGTGCCGAGAGGGTCTGTGATACTGTGGAAGGTGTCGGTACCATGGGAATAGTGTCTGACTATTCTGTAATCAAGGATGGCACCATGGATGCAGTTTTAGGCACCGGTGCCAAGGTATATGTCGGAGTCATTTTGGCATGTTTAGTTTTCAGTTCCACATGAACCGGGGCCTTAGTAGTTTTTGGATCCTGGGACTAAGGAGACGATGGGACTGAATGGCTCCTCAATCTCTTTTTTAGGAGGGGTTGAGACCTCCGCCTCAGATAAAGCTTCCTAGAAAGCGTTTTACAAGAGACCCTTTAAGATTAGTTTGTTTTTGCATCAGCTAAGGTGGAAGGCACTAAAGTCCTTACACAGCTCACATGGAGATTAAACCTTCAAATGTGGTACTCCTAGGCAATATACACAGGAGAGATTTCCATCAGAGTTCAACATCTTCCTGCCACATTTGTCACACTGTTTAAATCCAGTAGTGCCCTTCTTGTCAGCCATTATCAAAAATACAGTTAATTAAACAGCAACTGAACAACAATGAAATATCCTGTTACGCGACTAGGGATACACACACATGCACATAGAAGAAAGATTTTTTTTTTTTTGGTAATTTACCAACAATGGTAAATAGAAATATATCCAAAGGGTAAAGGGAAGGGAAAAACAGAATACCAACGATGGTATTTAAAATACCAAAAGGCAAAGGAAGGTAGGGGTCTGTACCAACAATGGTATGAAGAAATACCAACAAAATAAAGGGGGGGGGGGATCACTCGCACAGAAAGCGAATCATCACTAACTATAAACGACTAAGATAAAGGAAGGATTATTGAAGAATATAAGGATAAACTTTCAAAATATTGACAATAACAGAACACTTAGCTTGACAGCTGGCCTGACACTGCGTGAAACTATGCGGCAAATGAGATCTGGGGAGATGAGGAAAGGGGCACTATTTGTAACCTTAGCTCGAGAATTTCTGGCTGGCATGAGCTTGTTATATCAGCCAAATCGGATCAGAGGATAGAACTGAGATCCACCCGTCATGAATGAGTGAAGATTAATGATGGCCCAGGTGCTTGCATGGAAGGACAGTTTTCCTCCTAGGGGGAAGAGCAGGTGGGCAGAGGGAGGGGGTGGAAGCGTGAAGTCATTGAGAGTTCTTACCATGAGGGGTTGGCTTAGCACTCCCTGGTTTTGAGGAGGAGCAACTCCATTGCTTAGATCTCTGCACTCCTTGGGGCTGCTGTCTGGGGGGCTTGCTTCCCCGGGGTCTGGGCTGAGCTGACCTGGAGGGGGTAGGAAAGGACCAGTGCTGGAGGGGCAATGCCTAATGAACCTCAGTGGCTGGATCTGCAAGTCTGTCTGCATAGATTTAGCTTTTTCTTCCATCTTTTTTAAGACCTTGGTGCCAAATAAGTTGTCTCTGTGCAGTGGTGCATCCAATAATTTGGATTTTAAATGGTCTGGTAAGGGCTGTTCCTTTAGCCAAGCATGCCTTCTAAGGACAGAACCAGTGACTGCTGCCCTGCAAGATGCTTCTAGGGCATCAAACCACATTGTAAGGTGTGCTTAGTTACTTGACTTGATGAATGCATTAACTCTTGTAATTCTATTTTCTGCACAAGCAGGAAAGGAAGATATTTTTTGTTTGAGGAGTTCCATGGTATGTTGCTGATATTTCAGCATATGGAACTGACAATTTAGTGCTCTAATAGCAAGAGTAGCAGAGGTGTATACTTTTTTACCCCATCTGTCTAATGCTTGGGAATCCCTACCTGAGGGGGTGGGATTCTTAGCAGAGGTTGCTTTAATCCCTTTAGGTCCTTGAGAGATAACCTCAGGGTCAGCAGTAGGATTTTTGAATAGAAATTTGAGAGAGTCAGGGACTCTATAGTACCTGTCTGGTTTCCTGGGGGCAGGAGGGAGGGCATCAGGAGTCAAACTGGATTCCATAAAATCATCCACAACATACAGGACAGGAGGAATGGCCAAAGGTCTGTGCTATGGAAGATCTAGGAATTCCCTGAGTCTCTTCTGACTGAGGGTAGTCCGAACATTCCCATTGGAAATGTTCCCTTAAAGTATGTAGGGTTTCCCCAAAGGAAAAGTCCTTGGGTGGAGAGGCTGAAGGGATGGATTCCTCTGCATCAGAATCCTCATATGCTGAGAGGGGTTGCATATCTTCATAATTAGATGCGCAAGAGTCACTGGACTCCTGTTCAGATAAAACTACCGGGGACACATCTTTTTTCTTTTGGAAGGGTAGCCTGGCTTCCCCTGATAAACATTATAAGGTCTTCCGCCATTTTAAAATCTGCACCTGAGGCAGGGAAGCAGGTGCCTGAGATTGGGTCGGTTTCTTGGGTAGGGTTCATACCCTGGGCCTTAGAAGCCAGAAGTTTTTGAAAGAATGGTAGACGCGAAAGAAGTTGTCGGTCTGTGTCGAGAATCAGTAGCGTGAAGTACTTCCTCAGATGCCAATGCCTGCTCAGCGGCTCCGGACCCATCCAAGGTAGAGACATCTGCAGGATCCTTAGTCGATCTAGAGTCTCATGGCATATCGGACTCCGAAAGGGTCTCAGTAGCGGCATGCAAATCCACAGAAGCGGGCATCACGGGCTGCGAAAGCACCTCACTGAGGACCAGAGAACTGACTCCTAGATTAACGGAAGCATCATCGGCAGTTTTGGACCTGTGCGGTCTGTTTCTGTCTTTATCTTTACATTTTTTCAGATCATCTGCTGTCGGATGGCTCACCGAAGCCATATCGAAAATAGAGGACTGAGCGCGAAAACATCTAGCTACAATAAGGGCCCGACTATGTATAGTTCTGGCGTTGAACAGAGCACAAAAGCGACAGCTGGGAAGTCGTGGTCTGGGCCTAAGCAAGTGACGCAATAGGAATGAAAATCTCAGTTTGGTATTTACTTTCCACAGGCGAGGAAATTGTTAACTTTTTCTGACATCGGTTAGAGCAAGAAAAAAGGATCCCCAATGGGGTACTTACCTTTAGAAGACTTCAACTTCAATTTTCTGAAGTGAAAAATTTAGGTAGCGGCCGACCGGCACTCGTGCGAACTGCTTCTGCTTCGGGCTCTTCGGCAAGACAGACTGATGTAATAGCGTCAGCTGCCTTAATTTATAACACTGACGACCTGATGTCAGTCTGAGTGACGGCACCCGACTCAGAAATACTAAGCCTCTGGTATTTGGGCTGACTGAGGGCTACCCTGGCAGGGATAACCCAAATGTGATGACTGCAATAATGAAACACGAAGAACATCTTCCTTGTCTAAGGGAGGATTTAAAAATTCAGTATTAATATCTTCAGGAAAGTTTTGAGAACAAAGCCAAGCAAAACTTCTCATTACTGACTCGGAAGCAGCAGCTCTGGAGGAATGAAGTAAGAGTTAGCATCATAAGCACACTTTAAAGCCTGCTTTGTGACATGAGAAATAAATGTTGAAAAGGCATCAAATATTGTTTTACCTAGGAAGAATGTTAACTATACATTCTCAAAACATAAAAGTAAAAATTTTCAACACATGAGCTTGACAGTTTAAAACCATTAATGGTAAAGCAGAAAAAAAAGCACATTTTCATTCACTACTAGTCAAAAGTTTTCCACCTCTGTCAGAAGGGAACAGGGTTAACAGCAGTAATCTTTTAGCAAAAGCAGCTTTGGATAAGAGAAACAGCTGCAGGATCTGCTATAGCGTTGTAAAACAAATATTTGAGTCTGAGACATTCTGCATTCATTCTGTCAGCCTCCCTGGGGACAAGAAGTTGACGGTCAAACAAAATAAACAATGAGAAAAAAGTTATGTACTCACTGTGATGTCCCAGTACTAGCTGTGGTCTGTGTGTGCTCTTAAGGGAAACTGTACTTCACTGTGTGTACTTATTCTCCCAGTGTGTACGTCCCCACTGTTGCCAGTGGTGAAGATTTAGGCTCCATGATTACTGGGCCAGTGCTGGGGCTTCACATATTAATTGGCTGGCAGTGGTGGGATATACACATATTAGGATTTAGTGGTGTGGATACTGAATTCCTGTAGCCTGTAAACAGTGGTCACTAAGGAAGGTGTTTGTATTCTCAGCCACACAGTGAACATTCACAGTTTCATATCACAATTGCTTTATTTTACTTTTTTTTTGTTAGCTTAGTCAGTCAGGGAGAGCAGGCAAGGATGTCAGCAGGAGTATGGCAAGCTGACAAGGAGCCAATTGACTGAGATGTGCCAGGCTAAAGGACTGGTGCATGCCAACCTGACTAAACCAGAAATGATTGCAGCCTTGGGCACAGCTGCATCACAGACCAGAATGGCCTTGGAGATGTACAACTCTCAGAAAATGGACAGTTTAACCTTTCCACAAAGGACTTATAATCCCGTCTGGAATTAGAGAGTTGAACTGGAGGCCAAATGTTTGGAAAAAGAATCAGCAGAAAGACTGAGACGTCTGGAGGCTGAAGAAAATGAGAAGCTGAGACATCTGGAGGCGAAGAAAATGAGAAACTGCAACATCTGGAAGTTGGGGAGAATGACACAGCAGCAACATGAAAAGGAGATGCTGACTCTTCGCCAGGGTCATGGAGGTAATGGGGAAAGGAATAACCGAACCCCGGAAGCCAGAAAGGCCAGTAAATTTCTTCCACAATTTACAAAGCGTGATAATTTTGACTACAACCTCACAAAGGATGGCGACATCCACCCAAACCCTGGTCCATTCCCACCTGTTGACCCTAATCCCCCTACTACATCCCCTACCAACATAGCTCCAACAGACAGACCTCCTACCTCACTGCTGGCCTGCCATCTAAACATAAGGAGCATAAATAACAAAACTCAGCACCTGCATGCCCTCTTAGCTGTTCAATCCCCAGATATATCATGCCCAACAGAAACGTGGCTAAAAGCCTGCCACAAAGGACCATGAGATTCTGCCACCAGGGTACAAAATGTTTTGACTAGACCGTACCACCAGAAAGGGTGGTGGGGTAGCCATACTTTACAAGTCTACCTTACCTTTCAGCATAGGCACCCAACAACCACCCAGATCAATAATGCTGAGATTCTTATCTCAAAACTACAAATTAATAAAAACAAAAATATAAACTTTGTGTCTAAATTCCCCAGGGAGGAACACAGAAATGTTAGACTTCTTATATTGGTTATCCAATAACTACCCCCAAGGAACAACTGTTCTTGGGGATTTCAGCATTGACTGAAACACATGCTCTTGTGAAACCCCCACAACCCACATAAACCTCTATGGATTTAGTCAAATCATAGCCTCCCCCCACTATGACAGGAAAACCCAATAACAAGGAAAGTACCCTTGACCAGATACTCATCAATGCCCATCTTCAATTCTATAATTTGGCACTTTGCCTGATGACCTAAGTGACCACTGTCTCACCTATGTAATCAAGCTCAAAGTAGACTGCTCCTACCAACTCACCTATAGAATATTAAGAAACAACAAGAATTTTATTCTCACCACGTTTTAAAATGAACTTAAGGCATGCAACTGGTCAATACTAAAAAGTCTCCCGCTAGATGAAGCAGTAGCATACTTTAACAACAAATTCCTTGCTATTCTCAACTCCCATGCTCCCTACCGCTCTATTAAAACCAAAGTTAATATTGCACCGTGGCTTTCTAAAGATACCAATACCAAAATTTCACTCAGAAACAAAGCACAGGCCACCTACCGAAAAAAGTACAGTTGTGTACACTTACCATAAATGTAGATGTTCGAGTGTATTCACTGTTGCGGTCATTACATTTGGGTAATCCTGCTGGCAGGTTGCCCTCAGCCGGCCTGAATTCCAAAGTCTTGGGTCCTGCGTCAGCTGCTGTCGCCGCCTCCCTAACGTCAGGGGTATAAAAGAAGTAGCCTACGCCATTTTCTTCAGATTTTCTTGCCCTAGATGTCGGGTACCCCCAAAAAGGGTAGCCAAACTTTATATAAATACACCAAATATAAATGTTATCGTCATCTATAAGCAAATACACCACACAGGTAGTATAAATCAGAGAAGGAAAGGTAAGATCCAAAAGAAAAAAGGGGGAAGGTGGGTAACCTGGACTGCAACAGTGAATACACTTTAGCATCTACATTTACGTAAGTGTACACAACTGTACTATGTTCTTCGTGTTTCACTGTTGCAGTCATTACATTTGGGTACAGTCCCAAAGCTATGGTTGGGGGGCTGGTACTAGACGGCAGTAGGAGCGGCTAAGAGGCCCTGCAGAACTGCAGTGGCAAAGCCTGCCCTGGATTTAGAGTAGAGTGGCAGATAATAGTGCTTTGTAAAGGTGTGCACTGAACTCAAAGTAGCCACCTCTAAAATGTCTCTGGTTGGTACTCCCCTGAGAATGGCTGCTGAGGTGGCTGCAGCTCTGGTGGAATGAGGCCTAATTCCCTTAGGCACTGGCTTGCCATGGTGCAAGTAGCAGAAACGAATGCAGTGTCCTAACCACTTAGAAATAGTCTGCTTTGAGACAGGCTTTCCTTGTGATCCTGCAGCATATGTCACTAGTAATTGCTCTGTCTTCCTGAAAGCTTTGGTTCTGTCCAAGTAGAATCTAAGCTGTGTATGTCCAAAGAATGCAGAATTCTCTCCCCCTTGTTCTGTGGATTTGGGTAACAGGTAGGCAGATGGATGGCTTGGTTAAGAGTCACACTGGACACTACTTTAGGCATAAATGTTGGGTTTGTCCTCAGGGAGACCCTGTCTGGATGAAAAATGATGAAAGGTTCCACAGCCATGAGCGCCTGCAGCTATGAAACTAGTCTTGCAGAAGTAATTGCTAAGAGCAGCGCTGTTTTCCAAGATAAAAACTTTGTCAGCAGTAGCCGCTAGCTCAAAAGGAGGTAGGGTGTGTTTTTCCAAGACATAGTTGAGGTCCCATGCAGGTATTGTTAGTCTCCTTGGGGGCCTTAAATTTTTGGCTCCCCTGAGGTACTGTCTTAATAAAGTGTGAGAAAAAAGTGGTGGCTCTGTATTGTAATGAGCCGAAATGGCAGAGGCATGAATTTTAATTGATGAGAAAGATAGGCCTTTGTCCAGCATTTCAGTTAAGTATTGCAAAATCTGAGGAATATTTGGTACCGCTGTATCGGTTCCTTGTGCCTGGTTCCAGGCACAGAATCTCTTCCATTTTCCAGCGTAAGACTTTCTAGTGCTAGGCCTTCTGGCTTCCAGAATGACATCCATTACAGCTTTACTGAGAGGTGTTTTTTTTTTATGACTACATTATCCGCCATGCTGCCAAGTTTAATGTCCTGAGTTGGCTGTGCATCATCTGATTGTTTTGCTAGGACAGTAGTCGAGGTATTTGAGGTAAGGGCCAAGCTGGGTATAGAGATAAGTTCCTTAGTATTGGATACCAGTACTGGCGTGGCCAGTCTGGGGCAATCAGTATCATCTTTGGTTTCTCCTATCTGACCATTAGGAGCACCTTGGGGAGAAGAGGCAGTGGAGGAAAGGCATATACTGATAGATTTTTCGAGCTGAAAGATAGGGAGTCCACTTTCCATGCTTGTCTGTGATAAGTCCTTGTGCAGAATCTTTTTAGTTGGTAATTGAGAGGGGAGGCAAATAGATCTATGTCCGGGCATCCCCATGTCTTTGTTATCGTGCTGAAGACTTGTGGATCCAGTTTCCACTCGTGGGGATCCATGAGGTTTCTGCTTAGTTCGTCTGCCAGAGTATTTTCCTTTCCTGGCAGGAATTGTGCCTGCAGATGTACTTGGTAAGTCAAAGCTGTGTCCCACAAGGCCATGGCTAGTCTGCAAAGAAGTTAATAATGTGTTCCCCCCTGCTTGTTTATATACCACATGACCGTGGTGTTGTCTGTCTTTATCAGTAGTTGTCCCGGATGAAGTTGGTCCTTGAAGGCTGGCACGGCATTTTGCATAGCTAACATCTCTTTTTGATTGATATGTAGATGCATTTGGTTTGAGGACCATGTGCCCTGAATGCCTCTGCCATGTGGGCTCCCCAGGCATAGTCTGATGCATCCGTTGTTAGTGTCTGCTTGGCTGGAGGTAATGTGAATGGCTGTCCCTTGTTCTGGTGGCAAGCCTTTGCCCATCGAAATTCCTGTTGCAGGGAGGGGATGAGAGTAATGACTGTTTACAGGCTGTGTGAATGTTGAATCCAAACATTTTTTAGGTACCACTGAAGTTTCCTCATATGCAGCCTTGCATATGGAATTAGTAGGATGCAGGATGCCATGAAGCCCAAAGCCTGCAGAATTTTTCTTGCAGATAACTGGGTCTTTGTTGCCAACATTTTGAAATAGGTAGTCAGTTGCCTTTGTTTGTCTGGCGTGAGATAAGCCATCTGGGCAGTTGTATTCAAGCTTGCACCCAGGAATATAATCTCTTGTGAGGGTACTAGTTTCGATTTCTTTTTGTTGACTGTGTACCCTAGGCATATTAGAAGTCTTTTCACGAACACCAGATGTTGAAGAATGTCCTTGTTCTCTGCTTGAATGAGACAGTCGTCCATGTAAGGGTATATTTGTATTACTCTTTGTCTGCAGAATGCAATTACTGGTGCCAGGCACTTTGTAAAGACCCTGGGTGCAGTAGATAAGCCAAAGGGCAGTGCAAAGAACTGGTAATGCATTGAACCTGCCTTGAATCCGAGGTATCTTCTGCATGGTTGTCTGACTGGAACATGCAGGTATGCCTCTTTTAGGTCCAAAGTCACAAGCCAAGCATTCTTGCCCAGCATGGGCAGAAGCTGTTGCAAGGCCAACATTTTGAATTTTGGAATATCCAGGAAAGTGTTCAGAATAGATAAGTCCAGTATCGGCCTCCAGGCCTTGTCCTTTCTGGGTACCAAGAACAGTCTTGAGTAAAAACGTGCTCTTGCTCTGGTACTTGTTGAATGGCCCCCATGTCCATGAGGGAGGAGACTTGTTTTTGTGCCTCTGCCCATTGATTTTTTTTGGCAGATCTAGCAAGCCGTTTGCCTTTGGCAGAGTATGGAAATGGAACTTGTAGCCTAGTGACACTGTTTAGAACCCAGTTGTCCTGGGTTATGATGTGCCAATTTTGAAATTGACAGTTTAAGGCCCTTACAGCCAAAGTTGTAGATGTGTAAACCTTTTTTCTCCATCTATCCAGTGCCCTTGAACCTCTGTCATAGGGGATTGGGTATTTTGCCATGGAACCCTCAACTCCCTTTGGACCCTGTGAAATAGTTTCTGGGTCAGCAGCAGGGTTTCTAAAAAGAAATTTGTGAGAGTCAGGAACCCTGTAATATCTGTCAGGCTTAACAGGGGCTGGGAGTAAGGAGTCAGGTGTCAGACTAGATTCTGAAAACACATCTACAATGTCTAACACAGGTGGAATGGCTAGAGGCCTGTGCTGAGGTAGTAAAAGAAAATCCCTGAGCCTCTTTTTAGATTCTGAAAAATCTTGACTCTCACAGTGGAAATGCTCCCTCATGGTATGCAAGGTTTCCCCAAAGGAATAGTCCTCAGGAGGAGATGCTGAAGGAATAGATTCTTCAGCATCAGAATCCTCATAGGGGGAAGAGAATATCCCTAATCAGAAGAGGAATCAGAAGAAATGGAAACCTGATCTGAAGATTCATAGTCAGTGTCTTGCTTAGGCCTCTTATCAGGAGGGGTATGGGAACCCCAGATCAAGGTAATCAAGTCTTCGGCCATCTTGAGCATCTGTTTTTTGGGCATAGAGGCCTGTCCACGTGGATCTTGAGTTTGTTTCTTTGCTTTAGATGGTGCTTTAGCCTTTGTCTTTGAAGCTGAAGTTGTTTTAATGTAAAGATGCTTAGGTCTGAATACACCCTCAGAAGCCGGTACCTGCTCAGCGGCTCCGGACCCATCTGAGGGATTAGCGTCACAGGCTCCAATACCTTGAGTATCCAGCAGCATGGCTGACTCCACGTGGGAGTCGGTAGCGGCCTGAGTCTCTAAAGTAGCGGGCGTCAGGGGCTGCGAAAGTGCCTCACTGAGAACCGGCTATCCGATGACATTTCAGGATAATTAAACTGGCGTCCAAAAAAGTATACAGCAAAATCATACCAACGCTTAATAGTGTGTTGGTTAAATCTAGCACAAAACCGACAACCAGTAACATTGTGATCAGGGCCTAGGCAAGGAATACAGTAAGAATGAAAATCCTTATGAGGTATTTCCTTAACACAAGAAATACAATTAACTTTTTCTGACATCGGTCTGAAGCAAGAAAAAAGTTTGCCCAACGGGGTTACTTAGCTTTACTGAAGACTTCGGATCTGAAACTCAAACACGAAAATCTCAGGAGTCGGCCGACCGGCACTTGTGAACTGCTTCTGCTTCGGGCATCGCGCGGCAAGAATGACTGAAGAAAATGGTGTCGGCTACTTCTTTTATACCCCTGACGACCTGACGTCAGGGAGGGGGCGACAGTAGCCGACACAGGACCCAAGACTTTAGAATTCAGGCCGGCTGAGGGCAACCTGCCAGCAGGATTACCCAAATGTAATGAGTGTAACAGTGAAACACGAAGAACATCAAAAGTCCCACTTGATCAACTTAGATTCAGACAGCTAAGGAATGACACCAAAAAATCCATAACCTTAGACAAAAAGTACTACTACTACCATCTACTGCAAAAACACCAAAACAAACCTCAAAAGTTCTGGGCAGGAATAAACAAACTACTTCACCCCGGCCAAACCTCCACCCCCTCAGCTTCCCGGCAAAAATCCCCAGTAGACATTGCTAATAACTTCAACAGCTTCTTCAAAGAGACAATCCAGTCTCTAGCCAGCCAACTCTCTCCCAATGGCTCTAATTCTAATGCAGTACCCAGTACCCAAACATACTTCACCTTCCAAACTGTTCCTACTCAACATATTCATGCCCTACTTAAGAAACTAAGACCCACCACCCTGGCTGCCGACCATCTCCCAGCAGACTATCTGCAAAAGGCTGCTGATAATATAGCATACACTATCTCAGTCTTGATCAACAGAGCTATATCGGAAGCTACTGTACCCGCTTATATGTAAAATATCCTATGTCATACCTCTCCATAAAGGAGGCAGCTCCACTGAACTGTCAAACTTTAGACACAAAGCTATTCTGTCACCTCTTGCTAAAATTATGGAGAAGTGTGTAAACATACAGTTCATGCACTACCTCACACAGAAAGAACAGCTGTGTACACTTACCAACAATGTAGATGTTTGAGTGTATTCACTGTTGCAGTCATCACATTTTGGTTGTCCCTGCCAGGGTAGCCCTCAGTCAGCCAGAATACCAGCGGCGTAGTATTTCTGTGTCGGTTGCTGTCGCCCCAGGACTAATGTCAGGTTGTCAGTGTTATAAATTAAGACAGCCAATGCCATTACATCAGTTTTTCTTGCCCTGTCAGGAGCCCCCAAGAGGTGTTAGGTTATGGTGGAAGAAAACATCCAGTAGAAACGAATACCAAAAAAATCCTTGTAAGGATAGAGAAAAATTGAGAGAGGGGGATGGAGGGAGGGAAACCAGGACTGCAACAGTGAATACACTTGAACATCTACATTTATGTTACGTGTACACAACTGTACTATATTCTTCGTGTTTCACTGCTGTAGTCATCACATTTGGGTTGATTCCCAAAGCTGAAGAAAAGGGTGGAGGCAGTCAAAATGACTGTGGGGGGTGGCTAGGATGCCCTGCAAGACTGCTGTGGCAAAGCCTGTCATGGATTTGGAGAAGATAGGCAGGTGGTAATGTTTGAAGGTATGAACAGATGTCCATGTTGCAGCCTCCAGGATGTCACTGATGGGGACTCCTCTGAGGAAAGCTGCAGAGGTGAAGGTTACTCTGGTAGAATGTGTCCTGATCCCCTTAGGGGGAGGTTTTCTGTGCTGCTGGTGGCAAAATGGATGCAGTGTGCTATCCATTTGGAAATGGTTTGTTTGGATATGGCCTTGCCCTCTGCTCCTGCAGCAAGGCTGACTAACAATTGATCAGTCTTTCTAAATGATTTAGTCCTGTCTATGTAGAATCTGAGCTTTCTGTGCGCACATCTAGAGTGTGCAGAATCCTTTCCCCATGTTTTGTGGGTTAGGGGAAAAGGTGGGAAAATTAATGGATCGGCTGAGAGACACACTGGACACCACTTTTGGCATGAAGGATGGGTTAGTCCTAAGGGAGACCCTGTCAGCATGGAAAATGATGGAAGGGCACTACAGCCATTAGTTCTTGTAGCTCGGATACTCTTCTATCTTAAGTGATGGCCAGAAGCAAGGCTGCCTTCCAAGAGAGGAACTTCAACTCTGCTGATGCTGCTGGTTCAAAGGGGGGGGGGCAGGGTGAGCTTTTCCAAAACAAAGTTAAGGTCGCAAGCTGGGGCAGGAGCTCTTCTGGGTGGCCGCAAGTTGTCAGGAACTGTTTGATGAGAGGGTGGTAGAAAAGAGGTGGCTCTGTGCTGAAATGAGCAGAGATGTCAGAGGCATGAATTTTAATGGAAGAGAAGGACAGACCCCTGTGTAGTAGGTCAGCCAGGTAATTCAGAATGAGAGGTAGGGAGGGCTGTGCAGTTCCAGCTCCCCTAGCCTGGATCCAGGTGCAAAACCTTTTCCACTTGTCATCATAAGACTTTCTAGTGCTAGGGCGTCTGGCCTCACATATAACATCTAGAACTGGTTTGCTTAGATTGGTAGCTTATGCAGTGGTCAGGGAATAAGCCAGACTGAGGATCTGCAATTCGGGATGCATGAATTCTCCATTCCTCTGGGTCAGGAGTGTTGGGATCTGAGGGAGATCCCATGGTGGCAGTGGTGACAGGCTGCGCACAGCAGAGGGTACTAGTGCAGGCATGGCCAGTCTGGGGCAATCAGGATTGCCCTTGTTTTTTCCTCCCTTATTTTTAGCAGTACCCTGGTAATGAGCGGTAGAGGGGGGGATGCAGAGACCGAGAGGTTGACCCACTGGAAGGACAGAACATCCACTTTCCAAGCCTTGCTGTGAGGTTCCCTGGTGCAGAATATACTGAACTGATGGTTGGAGTTGGAAGCAAAGAGGTTGACCTTCGGGGTGCCCTATTTCTGGGTTACAAGGGTAAAGGTTCTTTGGTCTAGCTGCCACCCATGTGGGTCCAGAAGATTTCTGCTTAAGTTGTCTGCCAGAGAGTTTAGAGAGCCTGGCAGGAAATGTGCCAACAGGTGCAGTTAGGCCTTGTGCCAAAGGGTCATGGCGAGCCTGCACAGAGGGTACGAGTGAGTCTCTCCCTGCTCGATGATATACCACATCACTGTGGTGTTGTTGGTTTGGATCAGTAGAGGCCCTGGGGAGAGTAGGGGTCTGAAGGCTGTCAGAGCCTGCTGAACAGCTAACATCTCTTTTTGGTTGAAGTGAAGATGTATTTGGTTTGGGCTCCATTGGCCCTGAATGCATCTGCCGTCCAGGTGCGCACCCCAGGCATAGTCTGATGCATCTGTGGTGAGGGTCTGGGCAGAGTGGGGATGTGAGAAGGGTAGTCCCCTTGTTGTGGTAGCATGCTGCTACCCACCAAAGAAAATCTTTCCTTAAACAAGGTATCATTGGTATAAGAGTTTCCAGGTCTTGGGAGTGTTGACACCAAAGGCTTTTTAGGTACCACTGTAGTTTCCTCATATGCAGTCTGGCATATGGAATGAGTAGAATGCAAAACGCCATGAACCCCAGAGCTTGCAGGATTTTCCTTGTGGATAACTGGGGTCTGGTGGCTAGTTAAGAGAAGTAGGCTCTCAGGTAGGTTTGTTTTTTCTGGAGTAAGGAATGCCATCGGGGATGCAGTGTCCAGGCTTGCTCCCAGGAATACAATCTTTTGCGTGGGTACTAGTTTGGATTTCTTTTTCTTTTGCTTGATAGTATACCCCAGGGAGGTCAGTAGGTCCTTTACAAAGGTCACTTGCTTTAGAAGCTTTTCCTGTCTGCCTGAACCAGGTAGTCATCGAAGTATGGGTAAATCTGAATATTTTTTTGTCTGCAAAAAGCAATGGTAGGAGCCAGGCATTTTGTGAAAACTCTGGGAGCAGTGGATAAGCCAAAGGGAAGCGAAGAGAACTGAAAGTGCAGTGATCCTGCCCTGAAACGTAGATATTTCTTTCAAGATTCTCTGATTGGGATGTGTAGGTAGGCCTCTTAAGTCTAGGGTGGCTTAATCAAGCATACTTGGAGAGCATAGGTAGAAGTTGCTGGAGGGGGGAGCATTTAGAATTTTGGAATCACCAGGAACGTGTTTAGAATGGATAGAGTGAGGACAGCGAGCCAGGTGTCCTTTTTTCTGGGTACCAGGAAGAGTCTGAAGTAGAAACCTTGGCCTACCTCTTCTGCATGAACATGCTCTACTGCCCTCATAGAGGGCAGGGAAAAGACTTGCTTTTTGGCCTCTGCCCACTGGTTTGGGGGAAAGATCCGGGAACCCTTTTGGGGTTGGTAGCGTGTGGAAATAAAATTTGTATCCCTGGGACACTGTTGCAGACCCAGCGCTCGTTGGTAATGGTGGCCCAGGTGCTTGCGTGGAAGAAGAGTTTTCCATCTAGGGACAAGAGCGGGTAGGTAGAGGGAGGGGGTGGAAGTGTAAAGTCATTGTGGGTTTCTACCATGAGGGGGTGGATTAGCACTCCCTGGTTTTGAAGGAGGAGGAACTCCATTGCTTAGATCTCTGCATTCCCTGGGGGTGCTGTCTGGGGAGGGGCCCTGCTTCCCTGCAGTCTGGGCTGAGCTGACCTGGAGGGGGCAGGAAAGAGCCAGTGTTTGGAGGGGCAATGCCTACTGAACCTTGGTGGCTGGACCTGCAAGAAATCTTTAACTGTCCGCATAGATTTATCTTTTTCTTCCATCTTTTTAAGACCTCCTCTGCCTTGGTGCCAAATAAGTTGTCTTTGTGCAGTGGTGCATCCAATAAATTGGATTTCACAAGGTCTGGCAAGGGCTGTTCCTTTAGCCAAGCATGCCTTCTAAGGACAGAACCAATGACTGCTGCCCTGCAAGATGCTTCTAGGGCATCAAAACCACATTGCAAGGTGTGCTTAGTTACTTGGCTTGCAGAATGCATTAACTCTTGTAACTCTATTTTCTGCACAAGCAGAAAAAGGAAGATATTTTTTGTTTGACGAGTTCCATGGTATGTTGCTGATATTTCAGCATATGGAACTGACAATTTAGTGCTCTAATAGCAAGAATAGCAGAGGTGTATACTTTTTTACCCCATCTGTCTAATGCTTGTGAATCCCTATCTGAGGGGTGGGATTCTTAGCAGAAGTTGCTTTAATTCCTTTAGGTCCTTGAGAGATAACCTTAGGGTCAGCAGTTGGATTTTTGAAAAGAAATTTGTGGGAGTCAGGGACTCTACAGTACCTGCCTGGTTTCCTGGGAGCAGGAGGGAAGGTGTCAGGAGTCACTGGATTCCACAAAAATCATCCAGAACAAACAGGACAGGAGGAATGGCCAGAGGTCTGTGCAAGATCGAAGAATTCTGAGTCTCTTTTTTGACTGAGGGTAGTCCTGACATTCCCACTGGAAATGCTCCCTTAAGGTATGTAGGGTTTCCCCAAAGGAAAACTCCTCGGGTGGAGAGACTGAAGGGATGGATTCCTCTGCATCAGAATCCTCATATGCGGAAGAGGGGTTGCATATCTTCATATTCAGAAGCATCAAAGTCATCGGACTCCTGTTCAGATAAAACTACTGGGGACAAATCTCTTTCTTTTGAAAAGATAGCATGGCTTCCCCTGATAAGCATTATAAGGTCTTCCGCCATTCTAAGCATCTGTGACTTTGGCAAGGAAGCAGGTGCCTGAGATTGGGTCGTCGGTTTCTTGGGTGTGGTTTGTACCCTGGGCCTTAGAAATTCGGTAGATTTTGAAAGAACGGTAGACACGAAAGAAGTCATTGGTCTGTGTCGAGAATCTGAAGTGCGAAGTACTTCCTCAGAAGCTGGCGCCTACTCAGCTGCTCTGGACCTATCCAAGGTAGAGACATCCGCAGGATCCTTAGTAGAGGAATCTCGCAGCATACTGGACTCCGAAAGTTTCTCGGTAGCAGCCTGCGAATCCACAGAAGCGGGTTTCAGGGGCTGCAAAAGCACCTCAATGAGGACCAGAGAAATGACTACTACTTTAGCGGAAGTGTCGTCGGCAGTTTTGGAGCTGTGCGGTCTGTCTCTGTCAATCTTTACGTTTTTTCGGAAAATCTGCTGTCGGATGGCTTACCGAAGCCATATCGGAATTTGAGGACTGAGAGCGAAAATATCTAGCTACAGTAAGGGCCCAACGATTTATAGTTCTGGCGTTGAACAAAGCACAAAAGCAACAGTGGGGGACATCGTGGTCTGGGCCTAAGCTAGTGACACAGTAAGAATGAAAATCTCGATGTGGTATTTGCTTTCCACAGGTGCGACAATTGTTAACTTTTTCTAACATCTGTTAGAGCAAGAAAAATGGATCCCAAATGGGGTACTTAGCTTCAGAAGACTTAAATTCGGAAACGAATAACGGCTTACCGGCACTCGTGTGAACTGCTTCTGCTTCGGGCTCCTTGGCAAGAAAGACTGATGTAATGGCGTCTGCTGCCTTAACTTATAACAGTGATGACCTGATGTCAGTCCTGGGGTGATGGCAACCAATGCAAAAATACTACGCGCCTCTGGTATTCAGGCTGACTGAGGGCTACACGGCAGGGATAACCCAAATGTGATGACTGCAACAGTGAAACACGAAGAACATCAAGCTGTTGTCCAACTTTCAGCATGGCTTTAAGCCACACCACAGTACTACTACTGCCCTCCTCTCTTTCTCTAACGTTATTAACCACAACCACAATAACAACAAACTATCCTCAGCACTCTTTCTAGATCTAGCCAAGGCTTTTGACATGGTTGACCACAAAATGTTTATAAATACCTTGAAGGCCTTCTGCTTAAACAACCATGCACTCCAATGGTTTCGCTCCTACCTGCAGGGCAGGCAACAGGCAGTCCTATGGCAGGACAAGCTATCATCTTGCCTACCCATCACATTAGGAGTCCCCAGGGCTCGATACTAGGACCCCTTCTTTTTTCCATTTTTATCAACGACCTTCATTCAGTCATCCCAGATGCTACCTGCATTTAAATATGTGGATTACTCAACCTTGATTTGTTGTGACACCTCACCAGCTACGCTATTCACATTAACCCAAAACACCTTCAATACAGTGGAAAAAAATGGCTCTCCAATCTACAGCTAATCCTAAACCCCAAAAAAACTAAGCTGCTCTTCTCCCCCACACGCAGGACCCCCCTGCATCCTTCAACATAACCGCTAACAATGGCACTATCATTACCCCAGAAGCCCAAACTAAACTACTGGGTGTAATAGTTGATATCCTGAAGTCTGATGTGCATATCAATCAAACTATCAAAACCATTAATAAAAAACTTGGCTATCTTTACAGAATTAAACCTTTCCTTACCCCACTTGCTAGAACTGCAATTGCCGTTTCCAATCTACTATCAACTCTTCTCTATGCCTCAAAACAGATCTTAATAAACTACCATCCTGCCAGAACCACATTGCCAGATCTGCTACTGGCAGAGCCTACCAGACACACCACTGTCACAACCTAAATCACCTAGTATGGCTTCAACTAACTAGCCTACTGCAGTTCAACCAGATAATAGAGGCACAAAGTCCTTTACCAACCAGAAAATACACCTGCACTAAAAAATATCATCAGCCCCTACACCACCACCCAGCCAAGGGGTTTGGAGGGTGGCCTAATGGTTAAGGTGTTTGCCTTACAAACACAAGGTGCAAGGTTTGAGTCTCACAAGGGACAATTAGCTAGACTTAAAATGGCTCTCAAGGGCAGTTAGCTTAGTACTAATCTATGAACCTATGATCATCCACTAGACTCCCAGTTCAAACATACAAATCCAACTACTCAGCTGTGGACACACTGTTTGCCAACTCTGTTGGAAAAACATGGAACAGACTCCCAGCTGACTTGACCCTAGAACCCTCACTAACTCAAGAAATACTTCAAAACTCATTGGTTATGTCCTTGCACTAACCCCAACTAGTGACCTCTCTATTGCTTGGGTGCCTTACCTTCAATTACTTCTAACTTTTTTCTACCACACCATTTCAAGAAGGGTCAATTGTATAACTGCTTCTCAATGTGTCTTAAACCTGAATGTAATGTTATGTATGTATACCTTTGAAAATAATGTTGTTTTGTAATGTGTTTTATAATACGTTAGTACTATATGTCCTAAATCCTGGTATTGCTTATGACTGTAATCTGCTTGAAACTAGCATTTACTAAATGTTCAATATGTATTATTATCTTGGAGCTTTTCTCCCCGGGCCTCCTCTGAAAATGGACATATATCCAGTCGGACTACCCCAGTCAACAAATGTACAATAAATAAAAATGTTTGAAAGGGTATGTAAACAGTATAATGTTGACCAAGGGCTCAGGGTACGGTTCCTGACCCCCCTTACTCCATGGTAAAGCTGTAACTGCTATTTCTAAATTGTTAGACACTGATTGCTTAAATTATAATACTGTTAAAAATTGTCTGTAACAGTGTTTTAAGTTAACAACTGAAGCTTACGGAAAAAAGTTTCTTGAGCACAGGCGAAGCAAGGCAGATTAACTCATTAACCCAAAAAAAGTCTCACAGCGCCTCTGTGCTTACATCCGAGTGGGCTGTGAGTTGGTAGTAATTGTATGCAGTTACACCACAGTCCCCTCCACAAGCGCATCTAACTTTACAGATGTATTGTAACTCCACTCTTAAAATGTAAGTTGAAAAAGTACCTGAACTTTTTCAGGTACTTTTTTAACTTACTTTTCAGCGTGGAGTTACCCGTTCCTTATATTTCATTTTTCGGAGAATTACCTGATTTTTATTGTAAGGTGGAGGTGGGCAGCAGGCAAAAAATGTGCAGATGTCATGAAAATGCAAGGGGTTACCGATACTGAATGTATGGGGAGAGCAGGACACAGTTTGGGACTTAATTTCTTATTGTCCACAAACTATCTGTATTCGGCTGTTTTATTCCATTAAACACAGTTGCCCTCTTGAATATGCTTATAAATCAATAACTTTTTGACATGCCGTTTCCGGTTCTATCGCAGTCAATTCTGTTGTATGAGATGCCGGTTGTTGTTGTGTCTTTTGGCTTTTCCCAGTTAGGGGTCGCCAGAGCGGAACTCCAGTCCGCTAATGATTGGCAGTAGATTTTTACATGACGAGTTGCCAGCCCTGACGCACAACCTTCAACGAAGGTACGCCCATTCACGCATGTCTCCACATAGAAGACGCTCTAGCTGAGAATCGAACTGGACAACGTCTTACTGTGAGGCGACAACACTACCGCAACACCACCACCGCAGTACTGTTGTATCAGATGCCGGTAATCTTCTTTACTCATTAATGGGCTCTAAAGTTGTTGGGTCCAGTTTGTGTTGCTGTTTTAGCTGGGTTTCGTTGCTATGTCTGCTACTGTTGTGTTCTTGCAAGTGGAAGTCAGGGAAGGGAAAGAAAAAAGTTTAGATATTTTTTTTTTTCTGTCTACCAACTTTACAGTGCCTGGCCAATCAGAGGAAAGACATGGAGTGACTGTAGTGACTGTATTTACTATCCGGAGGGCTGTAGTTTGAATTCCGGCTCATAGTACTCAGCTGTGTCTGTGTAACTTTCTTTTGCTTAGACAGAGTACTGCAACTCCCATGACTCTCTGTGTCGGTCTAGCGGAAGAAACGGTGTGTGTAGTGTGCATTTTTTTCCATTCAGCTGATGGATACTACTGGGTGCTGTAAGAATGGCAGACTATAAATGGCAAAGTTCAGTAAGTAGTTTTATGTATTAATTAACAAGGAAGAGAACTTTTTTCTTTTTGCTTTTTTGCCTTAGACCTCCAAAACATTTGCAGTGACAGCAACAGAGATCTTCAGTTATAATACCCTCCAATCGTTCCAGATTACAGGTACTGCTTTTGAAAATACATTTTAAATTTACTGGAATTCTGAAAGATAGCTTTGGCTCTCAAAGGACAGCATAGGTCTTAACTGCATGAATTTAGGCAAGGAGAGATAAAATAAGTCTGAAACTAGTTAGGATAGCAGTAGCATAACATGAGATGTTTATAGATAACTAGTGTGCCTTTTGAAAGAAAAGTCAGTAAGTCTTCTTTGAGAGATAAAGATGGAGATGTTATATATTTTCTTAACAGCAGGAGTAGACTGAAGAATGATGGTGCGTTTTTAATTTCAGGTAGCCAGGGGAGGTACATACAAACTTAAAAATAAGAAAATGTTTCCTGTTGGCCTTTCAGACACTGCATTTACATTGTCTGTGGAATTTCTTGTACTGTAGATTTGTTTTTTGGTTTGTTGTTTTAAACATGCCTATGGATCTGTACCTAAATTATGATTATTTTATTTATATAAATGGCACAGTGCTTTGTTTAATTGCATATTCATATGCTGGATACTCAATGAGGTTTCACTGTGGCTTGTCACTGAAAAGGGGTCTGAGCTTCATATGCAGAGTTATTTCCAATTGTGGCTCAATGTCTGCTAGTTTGCTACACTTGTTACAAGATTACCACAGATTGTTACAACTGCACTGTGTTATTTTACATTATTATAACACAGTTTCCTTTCAGTATTTTATTGCCTTCGTTACTTTGGTTTAGTTACTATTGGTTTAGAGCATTATTTCATGAGAAACCAAATTTGTTTGATGACTGCCTCCTCCATTAGAGGTGATTTTGTTGTCCTTCATAGACTGTATGTTCCATGGTTCTCAAGTTGGATATGCAGAACACTGTGGACTGGTGGTCTTGTATTTTTGGAGGTGTTTTATAGTGATACCAATCTTGCACTGGATTAATTTTATCATCTTTTATTGAATTTGCTGTTTTGGGGATATTTCATATTTTCAGTCATTTCCTTGTTACAGCTGCATATTTAGACTTTTAGACTTTATGTAGCTTCAGTCCCTTGATGCCTTTTTGCACTGCTGTGTTGAGTTTTATTTTTATTTACATTTGCTCCATTTATAACATTATTCCATATGGTTACTGTCGGCAAGTCTGGTGTTACAACTGAGCACTGGTTCCTTCGATCAAGCATATATTAATGAGAGCACTGGTAGTTTTCAGTCAAGCATACACACTGGTACTTTTCATTTGAGCATGGACTGTACTTGAGCACTGGTACTTTTTGACAGAGCACATACTGAATATGGGCACCTGTACTTTTTGACAGAGCAAATACTGTACGTGGGCACTGGTACTTTTTGACAGCACATGCACTGTACGTGAACATTGGCAGTTTTCGCCCAAGCATGCATTGTATGTGAACACTAGTACTTTTCACCCGTACACGTACTTGTACTTGGAAGTAGAACACACCACTACACCCAGTCATTGCTCATAGAGTCCCCCCTTCCACCACAATGTGGTAAAATGCGAAGCAGTGGCAAGACCTCCCCACCCATTTTCCTTGTATCCTTGTATATATTGCTACCCAGGTGCCTCTCTAGATGGAAGACTTCCAATACAGAGGACATAAGATGAGCAAGAGTCTGAAAAGTTTTTATTGTTAAATTACTTGGTGGTGGGCAGAGTGCCTTTGATGTAGTAACAGCTATTAGTAATTTGTTTATAGAAAACAAGTATTTCATGGACAGTGAAGGTCATGGTATATCCAGTGTTCAGAAAAATATAACTGCTGCACTACTTTGAATTACTCTGATCTTTGTCCTAACAGATGGTAATGACTCAGTCATATACCAATAGCAGGAATATAATCAATGTCTACTCAACAGGTAATGTGCAGCAGTTTACCACCTGCACATTAGGGGTTCATTTCTAAATGTTTCATTTGGTGCTTGTACATACCAGGAAATGTTACTGAATGGTTAGTTCTGGGGAAATCTTTCATTCTGGTGCTTGTGCATACATTATATTGAAGGGATTGTTTGGGTGAATGCTTCATTTTGGTGGTTGTACATACAAGGAAATGTTACAGACATTTTGTTTGGGGAACTGATTGTGCATACCTCAACATTCAACTGAAGGGATTTGCTTGGGTTTGAAAGGTTGGTTCGGCTTACTGCATTTCTAATTCTTAATATACTCAGTAGCTGCCTGAGTGAGATAAAGGTTATTACTTGCTACTACCACCATGGAGCTACCTTATATTTTGGGCATTTTTACTGGCTTTGTCAGTCATGTGTGGAATTTAGGTGGGAGGAAGGGCTCAGTAATATCCAAGTGTTATACTATTTTACTGAATTACTCACGTCTTCTCCTTACTGATGATAATGAGTATTACATAACAGCTGCACAAGGTAATACAATGAATGCCTACTCAACAGGTTATGCGCAGCAATCACCTGTGTCTGACCATGCATAACTTTGCAGTAATGAAAGCAGGTCATTATCACATTAGGAAGTGCAGCTACAATATAGCACTGAGTCATTATCACTTTTCAGGTAAAACTCTGTCATTATCACACTGATGGAGGCACAAGCCAGATTGTTTTTTTTCTCTGCTTGGAGTCACTGCAAGCCACCCCCCACACTCTTCATCAGCTACCTACCCTCTGAAATCCCTGATTTTTTTTCATATATATCTGTGCATATAATGTTGTTGCACATATACACATATACATACGCATGCGTGTGTGTGTGTGTTATATATATACATATATATATATATATATATATATATATATATATATATATATATATATATATATATATATTATGCATGTATATATATCTTGCCAGACTGACTACTTCACTTTGTGATCAGTATGACAGTAGTCTCTCTTGGGAGATAGGGTAATGAACCTGCATATTTTGTCTCTAGTTTATTTAGACGGGATTTGTTTTTCATTTTTTCTTTTTTTACAGGTGGATGGAGTGGTAGCAAGGCATATGACCCAAGGGGCTGACTGGACAGCTTTTGTACTATTCAAAACTTTTTGTGTGGTCTGACAATTCCTTGCCAGACATGGAAAACAGCAAACAGTCAACGGGCAGTGCACAAGGCCTGATGTTTACAGAATGGGTTCATGCATGGCTTGATGCATAGGGTTGGTGGATCTACAGTCTGCCATGACAGCATCACCGCAGATGATGTTCACCTGTTCAGAAAGGATGGCATTCACCTAACTGAGGAGAGCATTGCACTGTTCTTAACTGACCTCCACAATGGCCTGAGGACAGCTATGCAGGATTGGTAACATGCAGCTTGTGAGCAGAATGGAAAACACCAATGACCAAGTAGGACCAGTATGGTAACAAACACTATTATGAATTGTGTTGTGCAAAATATATTTTTCTGAGTTTGGCAAATAAGGAGCTGGTGAAGATGCTGAGAAAGAACAACTGTTTCAGGACAGTGCTACCACGTACAATCGAATATGTCAGTAACCATCCTGCAATACTTCTTTTTTACTCTTCTTTTATCAGGCATGTGCAGAGTTTACATGACAGGAAGGGCTTAGTAATACAGAACTTGATCCCTTAGGTCCACTGCTGAATGGACACATGTAAAGAGAAAAGGCATATGTAAGGCAGACAGCTGACATTGAAGGAGGTCGTGAGACTGCAGTGGTATCAGCAGTCTGAGTGGGTAGCCAGCACAGGTATCGGACAGATCAGATGGCCTTGCATGCCGCTGAAGTCCCATGCCTGTGCAGGGTTCATTAGTGGAGTGGTGGTCCTTGCCTTGCTTTTTCTCTTTACATGTACCCATTCAGCAGTATGTTGGCTACACCAAGAATGTGTATATTTACAATGATATCTGTCTACATGGTAAAAAAACTGGGTCTGAATGCTGTACACAGGTACACATATCAGTTTGCTTAGGACTTAGGTTATGGAAATTATGATTTTTGTCATATTTTGGTAAATAACTTTTCAATATGGAATGTACTAAGTAATGCCTCATTTTGAAAACAGCATTGATAGTTGCAACATGGTAAAGAACTGTACTTGTATGTTGTACACATACAGATATCAAAGCTTCTTTCAAATTTACGTTATGGAAATTATGATTTTTATTCATATTTTGGTAAATAGCTTTGCAAGGGAGCATCTAAATGTGCTAACAAATAACTTATTTTGAAGATAGTATTGATAGTTGCAACATGGTAAAAGAACAGTGCCCGTATATTGTACACATGTACAGATATCAAAGTTTGTTTCGGACTTAGGTTATAGAATTATTTTTTTCTTTTATATTTTGGCAAATAACTTTGCAACAGAATATGTCAGTGTGCCAAGTAATACCTCAATTTAAAGAAAGTGCTACTCCTTACAACATGGTAAAAGAACGGTCTGTGCACTGTACACATGTACAGATATCAGTTTGTTTGGTCTTGCAGGATTATGAAAATTATACATTTCCAATACTTATTATGCCCATATCTTTACAAGGGAGCATGGTGATGACACAAATGATGCATCATTTTGAAACTGACATTGTGACACAACTTGTACACTATGTAGCCTCTGTCTGTTACAGAGGAGATATTATGCTTTATCAATTATAAGAAATATTATATTAATCATATTTCTGTGAATATCTCCGTAAAGGAGCATCACACAGTAATGGTTAAGGTATCATTTTAAAGCTGACATTCACACACATTAAATACAAATTGTATGGGTCTACATGGTACATTGACCAAGACACTGTGCTTTGTTTTTCCAAAAAGGTAAAAAATTATGCACAATATCAGCATTCCTTGCCAAATATTTAATAATGATGATACGCACTATCAATGTTTACACTGTTGGAAAGGTCACGGTCTCCTGAACAACTTTCGCATTTACATGTTTAGTCTAGCTCTTATAGTTAAAGAGTTATGAACATTTGTTTCCTGTATGGTATTACAAATGGATTTTCTGAAAAACAGCACAGGCTGCAATGTTGTTCCTATGGTGGAATTAAGCAGGCAGCTTTTTCTGAGTTGCTCCGGAGTGACCGAGTTAAAAGTGTGTGTGAATATATTGCTTAACTAAGCACTTACTTTCATGGGGGGGGGTGACACTTTTGAAGGGCTGGCAGACCTTTTGGTGATGCAACAAGCCCTTAGCACTTTGCCTGTGGACATGAGAATCTGGTTAGCAGACAGACAATGCAATACTGTACATGAATTGGGGAAGAAGGAAGACCTAAACCTAAGCAAGCAGGGCATCACTGCACAGGAAAGGGATACCCAGTGCTGCTTATGGGTCTAAAGGAACCCAAGGTGGGCAGCCTAAACTGCCCCGACAAAGTCCACCAGTAGCAGAGGAAGCCACTAGTTTAGGCACATGGCCAGGACAAAGGGTTAAATGTTTTAAATGCAACCAGTGGGGCCATGTAGCATACAGATGTCCACTGAGGCAGAGTGGGGAATAAAAGGTGGGAGAACCATTAAGTGGGAATGACAGAATGCCAGCAGTGAGATGTCTGGAGACAACAAGGGTGCCAATCTACCACCAGAGGTTATATCCTATCTTAGCAAATGGGAAGCAGGCCACTGCTAAGAGAGAGAGAGCCTCTGACCTAACCATTGTGAAGCCTGCAATGGTTGAAGAGGAGCTCTACTTGCTTGGGCAGTCTACTCTAGTCAGAGCTTTACAAGGGACCCCATTCCAAATACCTTTGACTAGGGTTCATCTTGACAGGGAGGGTGGAAAAGGAAGCCAGCAAGTACGTGTGTTTGAGGATATCCCTGCAGATGTCCTTATAGGAATGACTTGTGTGCATGCAGTGCCACGCAGTCAGGTTTTGATACAAGCATGTGGGTCTGATAGCCTGGGGGACCCCAAACAGACTGCAGACTTGAAGCCAGGACTGGTGTAGAGGTTACTTCAGGGAGGAAGCTATCTTGTGGCAATGAGACTGAAGGTGAGCCACAGCTGCTTGTGGGTACCGATGTTCTCTTGGACAGAGTGACTGCAAGGGCAGACGTGAGTAGTAGTACCCAGGCTGAAAGTAAGGTGCTGTTGTCAGAGAATACCAGACTTCCAGTGGAAGGGGAACCGGGAAGAGTTAGAGAGAGAGCTGAGACAGGCTCAGCTCTCAGAACCGACATTACAATGCCTGAGCGAGGTAGCTAGTGAGGTATCTGATTCTCAAGGGAAGGGGGAATCTGTATACTGGGACAAAGGGTTACTGTATAGAGAGTGGACTTCTGAGGGAGAGATAGAGGGTGAGAGAATACAGCAATGGGTAGCATTTCTAGCCATAGACCATGACATTCCCATTGCAGGCCATATGGGCATAAAGCATACCAAGAGACGTATTATGCAGGATTTTTATTGGCCTGGGATCTCCAGAGATGTAACACAGTACTGCAGGACCTGTGGCAGTACCAAAAGGTAGGCAAGGCAGGGGACAAGGTCAAAGCTCCTTTGATGCCTTTGCCTGCGACTGAGGAGCCATTTCAGAGGGTACCTATGGACATTGTGGGGCTTCTGAGTACCCCAAGATCCACAGGGAAAAAATATATCCTAGTATAGTAGATTATGCTACCAGATACCCTGAGGCGGTGTCTTTGTCCTCCACTGAGGCAAAAAAGGTGGCAAATGCTTTGTTACATATTTTCAGCAGGGTAGGTTTCCCAAAAGAAATACTGAGAGGAGTGCCAATTTCGTGTCAGACCTGCTGGCCTGTCTGTGGGAGCACTGTGGGGTGAAGCACCTAAAGACCAACCCCTATCATCCCCAGAATAATGGTCTTGCTGAGAGGTTAAACCAGTGATGGTGGACCTTTTGGGTTTGGCGTGTCAAAAGCTCCTGGCACAAAATAATTCAGTGCACTTCACATGAGCAATGAATGCAAAAGCAGTGCCTTTGGCAACTCAAGTGTTGGCGATCACTTACATGTCACCCAAAACACTGTGGAGTGTCACCTTTGACATGTGTCACAGGTTCGCCATCACTGGGTTAAACTCTACACTTATGACAATGCTACTGGCATTTGCAGACCAGTCAAGAGGGAGTGGGACAAATATATGCCCAACCTGTTTGCTTATACAGAAGTGCCCCATGAATCCACACTTTTTCACCCTCTGAGTTGCTGTATGGGCATAGGGGGAGGGGAACCTCTAGATTTGATTTGAGATGAGTGGGAGGGTGAGTGGGAATCTCACAAGGAGTCTAATAGGGCATATGTCCTAAACCTCAGGACTAGGATCAGGGCTTGGCCCAGGAGAATCTGGCAGAAACCCAACAGCAGAAAAAGGTCAGGTATGACAGGAATGCTCGAGCTAGAGAGTACGCTATAGGGCAGCAGGTAATAGTTCTCATTCCTGTCAGACACAACAAGCTGCAGGCAGCTTGGAAGGGACCCTTCAAAGTGGTAAGGACGTTCAGTGATGTTAACTACATGGTAGAACTGTTAGGCAAGGGCACAAGCTGTACCATCTTAACATGATGAAACCTTACCAATGATAGGGAGGCCCTTGTGCTGAGTATTTGCAGTAGATTGCATGAGGAGTCTGAGGGAGAACTGGTGACCGATGATCGCAGTGAGGCTTGGACTGACACCTTAGTGGAAGGGGTAAGCAATGTTCCAGCAGCTATCTCCTACCCAGAAGAAGCCAGGAGGAGTCCGAGGGGGATCTTTGGCTACAGGGAGCCAGCCAGGAAAATCCCAAATGACTATGGTGGCGCCTACTAGGGTTGCAAGCATATGATAGGGTACTGCAGCACTGTACTGGGGTCAGCAATGTCAAGGCAGCTGGAATCTCAAAACATGGTAGTGTATTCCCTGACAGACTCACACTTTCAAGCAAAGTTTCTCAAGGGTCACTTGAAAAACTGGCTTGAGTTTTCAGGGGGGGAACATGTAATAAAAGGAGATACTGCCAGCCCAACTATCTGGAATTTTGTAAGTGGTTGTGTCTCATTTCTAAATATCAACATGATTCGTATGCCTGCGTTACCAACATATTAGCACTGTATGTCATTGTACAGATGTGTGCTGAAGAGATATTTTAGTACTGAGCAGAAATGTATATGCACTACTACAAGTGTTTACATATACATTTTAAATGGGGGAGACAAACACAGGAGATAAACTTGCAAAATTTCAGAAGAAAAGTTGAGATTGAAGTACTTTATTGCTGGGTCATAAAAAAAAAAAAAAAAAAGTTATGTACTCACCAGAACGTTCCATGTTTGTTGTCCTCCATCTCACCTTCCTTCTTGCTGGCTGGGTTCAGAGCTGATCCTCGGCTCCGACTCAGCAGTATACTATAGCTCGAGAGCTTTTTACTGGCTGGAGGCTAGCCCCTATCCCAACATGCCTAGTGGTAGTTACCCAGATCTCATTTATGATAATCCACCAGACTAAATGGGTCCAAATTTTACTAAACTTACTTATGAGAAAAGGACCCGCATAAGTGTGTGTAATTATCAGCAAAGAGAAAAGAAGGAAAGGCTAGGTCTGACCAACTGGTAAGCAAAAGGGAACTCAGCTAGTGTAGCCAAACAAAAGGGAAGAAAAACTCCTCTCGATCCTCCAGGAGATGGAAGGAGGGTGGGACGCAAGAAGGAAGGCAAGATGAAGGACAACAAACATAGAATGCTATGCTGAGTACATAACTTCTTTATGTTATGTTGTCCCCATCTCGCCTCCATTCTTGCTGGTTGGGACAGTGTCCCCAGCACCTATATATCCTTGGTGACTCACTGGAAAAGACTCTTCAGGACCATGGAACCAAAGTATGCCCTGATCCAGGAGGCCACATCTACTTTGTAATGAGAGATAAAGGTACGAGGATTAGCCCATGTAGCTGCCGCACAGATTGAATCTAAAGGCAGTTTGACTTGAAAAGCAACAGAAGTAGCCAAGGCCCTAGTTGACTGTTCTTTAATTTTTCCTGGAAGTTCTTTGTTCTGCAAAGCGTAGACATGGATGATAGTGTTTGAAAGCCACTTTGATAAGGTCACTTTAGAGACTGGACAACCTTTCTTGCTGTCTGCAAAGGATATAAACAATTGGTCAGATTTTCTGAAATCATTAGTCCTGTGTAAATAAAAACATAAATGTCTATGAACGTCCAATTGATGCAGCTTATACTCTGCCTTGTTGCCATAATTGGGGAAGAATACAGGAAGCTCTATGGATTGATTTAAATTGTGCTTTGAACACACCTTGAGTAAGAAGGAGGGATTGATTCCGAGAGAAACTCTATCTTTGTGGAAAATCAAGTACGGGGGTCAAACAGATAAGGCCTTTAACTCTGAAACCCTCCTAGCTGAAGTAATAGCAGTTAAGAAAAAGGTCTTCCATGTCAAAAATGTCAAAGGACAAGAAGCAACTGGCTCGAGGAGGGGAGAATGAGAGTCTCTAAAACTAGATTTAAATCCCGGGGGGGGGGGGGGTTCTCTTATTGGAGGTCTTAAGAGGGTAGTACCTCTTAGGAATGCTTTACATAGCCTGTGGGACAGGATGTTAGATCCCATTTCTCCTACATGAAAATTAGAAATGGCAGCTAGCTGAACTGGGACAGAAGTTGCCGCTGCTCCTCATTCAAATGTTTCAGCAAGGAAATCCAGAATCTTAGAAATGGGGGCAGTAAAAGGATCAATGTCATTTTTTTTTGCCAACAAGTGAACCTCTTCCCTTTACTATTATAAAGTTTTCTTGTAGTGAGTTTATGGGATGAAATTAAAATGTGTTGAACTGCCGGAGAAACATCTAGGTGCTTGGCTAATACCGGAAGTGCAGAAACCAAGCAGTCAGCTTTAGGGTATGGACGGGAGGGTGGAGAGCATCCGACTGATGTGTCAGGAGATCTGGAACTGGGTCCAGTATCCAAGGCTCCCCCTGCAGATGAGGCCAGAAGAATGGGAACCAAATATGTCGATGCCAGTAAGAAGCAATGAGGATTAACTTGCAACCCAACGACTGTGCTTTCTGAAGAACCTTGGGGATCAGGGGGAATGGTGAGAAGGCATAAAGCAGTCCTGGGGGCCAATCATGAACCAGTGCATCCCTGAGTGACTGTCCCGGGGGTGGGACTAGGGCAAAGTAGCTGCTGCATTTGCTGTTGAGGGGAGTGGCGAAAAGATCGCAGCATGGCTGGCCCCATTTGCAAAAAATCAGCACTGCAGCTTGCTCTGCCATAAAACAGCCTGCTGTCTACCGTTTAGGTAGGAGTGAAACCATTGTATTGCGTGTTGGTCTAAACTTGTGGTTTGTAGGGTAACTGATGGCTGACCATATTGAAAGCTTTTGAGAGATCTAGGAAGAGTGTTGAAGATAGTTTGTTGTTGTTACAATGAAGATCGATGACCTTAGAGAAAGACAGAAGAGCCATGGTGATACTGTGGAATGGCCTAAAGCCGTGCTGAGAGTCGGAGAGCTTTCCGTTTTGAATAACGGAGTGCATGATTTGTGTATGCATCTTTCCATGACTTTAGCTAGTGATGAAAGAATGGGTACAGGTCTAAAGTTAGATCATTCTGTTGAACTTCCTCCTTTATGGAGAAGTATAACGTGATATTTTCCATATTGCTGGGATGCATCCTTCTGAGATGGATCTGTTGATCAGAATAGAAATGGGAAGTGCTATGGCATCAGATGCTTTTTGAAGATATTCAGCTGGGAGGTGGTCGGCAGCTAGTGTAGTAGGTTTTAGCTTTTTGAGTAAGGTCTGGATGAGGTTGGTAGGTAGGATTTGAAAGGTAAAAGTGGGTTGGGTGCTGGGTGGATCAGGGCTAGACATGCCAGAGCTGGTGTGTGTGTGTCTGATGGAGTGAGATGGGTAGCTAGAGACTAGATAGTTTCAGTAAAGGAAGAGTTGAAGCTGGTGATGCCTAGTTGTGTACAGGTGTGAATAGTGGAGTCCCGTGCCTCGATCAGTTGATGCTTGGTGGTGGCAGTGAGAAGCCAGTCGTCTAAATATGGAAACACCCAGAATCCTAGACACCTCAGATGAGCCGTGACTACTGCCATACATATGGTGAACTTCCTTGGGGCTGTGGTGAAACCAAAGGGTAGAGCTCTGAACTCGTAATGACTGGCTCCCAGCCGGAAGCTTAAGTACTTCCTGAACTGCTTGTCCATTATTATATAGTAGTACGCATCCTGGAGATCGATGGAGCACATCCAATTGTGACCCAAAAAGGGAAGAATGGACTGCAGTGTCACCATCTAACTTTTTCTTGACTGATTTGTTGAGTTTGCTGAAATCCAAAATGGGCCTCCAGTCCCTTGTCTTCTTCTGAATGAAAAAGAACCCCGAGTAAGTGCCGGATTCGATTTTGTCTGTGGGGACTTCTTGGATGGCTCTTTTTTAAGCAACATTTGAACTTCTAGGTTTGCTTGATCCCAAAGACTGGGTGGAACATCTGGGATTGAGCGCTGATTTGTTCTAGGTGTGGTTGGGAGAAATTAATTTTGTAACCTTTGGATGTTATCGACAGTACCCATGTATCTTCTGTGGCTTGCCAAGCTTTTGGGTACTGGGATAATCTGCTCCTGCCTGCCTCTAGAGGCAGACAGTCGGGCCTCCTTTCAGGAGTGCTGGAATGGCCTGCCAGAGAAGGTATCTGTCGGCCTGATTCTGTGGACCCCCCCCCCCCCGCCACAGGATTGGAGTCTCCCATTATTATTTTCCCCTCTGCCCCTGGGGGAAAAATCTCCAGGTGTGTCAGGCGAAACTCCCTGGAATTTTCTGAACCACATCTTCCCGCTCTTCTGACCCTTGGGGTAAGGTCTAGAAGGAGCGGAAAAATGTACTCCCATGGCAGAGAGAGTTTTGCCATCCCGTTCACACCTGGTAAGAGTCTCTTTTACCTGAGGCCCGAACAGAGACGAGCCATCAAAAGGGGTGTTGATAAAGGAGGACTTGAGGGGCTCTGCAAATTGACAAAGGCACACCTAGGAGTGTCTACGCAAAGCAACTCCTGTGCCTGCTGCCCTACCCGCTTCATCTGCTCCGTAAGAGATCAGCCACATGGAGGAGTTAACTACAGATGTCAAGGTCATAAGCTGTGAAACCGCCTTGCTCGCAGCTCCTTCAGCTGTAGGATCCTGTAGGATATCTCTCAGTTCCTTTAGGAGATCCCTTTGAAGTCATGTAAAGAGGGACATATAATTTAGTGACTTGAGAGTAAAGGCTGCTGAAGCAAATATACGCTTCCCATACTTGTTCATCATGCGAGACACTTTATTCGGCAGATGGACAGAAGTAGTCTCCGCTAATTCTTTCTTGGTGGCTGCTGCCACCACCATAGCATCAACAGGCACACCCTTAGATAGAAAGGACATATCTTCTGGAGCAGTTATGAATTTATTGGACCTCCTCGGAACTGGTTCCATAGTCTCTGGGGAGCTCCATGTCTTCTAACTCACTAAGGCCAGCAGAGGGTGGAAAGGCAGAGACACCCAAGAGGTGGAGGGTCAGGAACCAAATGCATCCAGGTACACAGACTCGTCCTCAGAAGGGGCAAGGGATTTCCAGCCACCTAGTCTGTCTAAAGATTTCCAGGATGTCGAAAAAGACATCCTCAGAGGGGGACCATGGGGACCCTTCTGAATTCTCCAAGTCTGTCTGAAGTGAGAGACTCAGGGGAGTCCAAATGCTTCCTCTTGCATTTTCTCTACAGAGGGACCTCCGAAGGGTGCTCAGGGGAGGTTTCGGAAGAGGTGGGGGTCGCCCAATGGAGCGTCCTGGAGCATGGGTTCTCTGCACTTGGGGGGGGGGGGGTTGGAGGCAGACTCAGGCACTGAAAGAGTAGGAGCCAATAAAGCAGAGGGTGGAGTGATCTCAGAGGACAACACGCTCATCACCTCAAAGGCACCATGGTTCTGGCCCAAAAGAGTCCCCGGCTCCAAAGAGCCTGGAGATCTCATCCGAACCGAGGGTGATGGCGCCGAGGCCGATGTAGGAGCTGAGCTCACCTGTGCCGAAGCCCCGAGAAGGAGAGCAGGGTCAGACAAGGGTCCAATGTCACTCCCCCCTTGGAGCAGAGAGAGCACTGGCCCCCAGATCCCTCGATAAACAGACAACGAAGAGATCAGAGCGGTAACTCAGAATAGACAGACCAGTGGTAAATGGAGCCGACTGTTCCACCACAATGACTTCCATGCACTCCGGCTCTGAACTCAAAGGAGTCAGAGAAGGAATCAATAATGGTGCGGGTTGGGCTGTCAGTGCCAATTCCTTGTGGGCTGGGCTCGATAATAATTTAGCCAATGCCTGTCTTGAGAAGCCTCTTCACAACCCTCTCCACATCATGATCCAAAAGCCTGGATGCGCGAGAGGAATGAGAGGAAGAGCGATGACTGCCTGACACAGATTGCAACAGTGGGAACTGCGGAACAGACCGCACTGGCTCCAGAGAGGGAGACCTGGTTCTCTTGTATGCCCTGACTGGCTCCAAAACCACTGATGGAACCGGCATAGAAAGGCCTTCATTGGAACAGACGCACGGATCCAGCAAACTTGCAGGTTTGTCCTTAGATTTAGATGGCTCTGACGTCGGAGCCGACGAAGATGATGGCTTAGGGGATTTTTCCTGTTTTACTGGCTGAGAACCCTCAGTAACAACAGCAAAGGGCCTCTTTAGTAAGCCTCGCAAAATCAACTTATTTTCTCTCTCCTGCAGGACCCGAGAACTAAAAGCATGACATATAGAACACGAGTACTGCAAGTGAACAGACCCTAAGCAATAGACGCAGCTCGTGTGTCCGTCTGTGACATCTTCTGCCAGCATGAGTCTCACTTTTTAAAACCCGAAGGTTTTGACTCTTCAGGATATCTGGGCATGCTAGCAGTAACCACAACAGTACCAAAGGGAAACCACCACCACCAACACTAAAATGAACTTTAAACTTTTTTTTTTTTTTTTTTTTAAACAGGAAAATAGAAAGGAGGGAAGGGAAAGAGCCTCTAAGTTAAACGGCGACTCCTCCAATCCAGGAGAGCCTCTCACTTAAACTGCTGCTCCTATAAGGAAAGAAAAAGAGAAATGAAAAAAAGGCCCTTAAACAAAGATGGGGCTATGAAAAAGGGAACAGGGAACCATCTAAGTCAAACGGGTTCAAGGGAACAAGTTAGGCCTAAAGGAAAACGATGGCCACAACAAAAAGGTAGCAGCGGAAAGGTCAGAAAAGCACTAGCCTAAGATGAAACACACACTAACATTAAACTAACAGAAATTAGCTCTCTGTAACCAAAAAGAATTACAGGAAATAAAACAAGAAGAAAATACTTAGCCTGAGCCAGTATTAGCAATCTCGACACTGCAAGCAGCAAATGAGATCTGGGTAACTAACGCTAGGCATGCTGGGATAGAGGCTAACCTCAAGCCAGTAAAAAGCTCTCAAGATATAGTATACGGCTGTGCCAGAGCCGAGGATTGGCTCCGTACCTAGCCAGCAAGAATGAAGGCGAGATGGGGACAACATAACATGAGATGTTATCTTTCAGTTTCAATGCAACAGGAGACAATGTCTAGAACTAGAAGTCTTTTTTTATTGTCTTTAAATGTGGAGGATTGTAAATTATTTTATGACATCCACCATTTGTCTTAGATCTAACAGAAGTTTGGATATTTTTACAGAGAGATGCTAAATGCTACCAGTTGCAGTGGAAGTTTTCATCTGGGACAGTCTGATGACAAGAACTGATGTCATGCTGCAAGTATCCCAGCAGTAATATTTGAAATACTAATTTAAGAACTCTCTGAAATAGTGTGTGTATTCTGTATTTGTCTTTGACCTGACATCAGCTGGAAAACCCACTAACCACATCTGTCTTGCTTTGTTCTGGAAGTTAACAAGGGTACAGTCATTTCTCTTAGATTCACAAAGGAATATAGTGAAGTATAGCTTAGATGTTTTCTGTATTTGAGACTGTCTTGCAATATTGTTTTAAATATTTCCAGTGATTTTGAACTCTGATGAAACTTGTTTACTGATGATTTTCTTGGTCTTTTATAATTTATTAAATATATTTAATCCTTTCAATTGTGGCTGGTCTGTCTAGAGATATTTAAGTTCGTAAGAGTACTTGCATACCTATTTGGTGAACTTGTGCAGGCTACTCCTAATAGCCTTGCTTTTGGTCAAACTATTATTTGGATTAATAGTACCATTACACAGTAAGACTGGACACCCTTTGCTAAGGGCCTTAAAATAGCTGATAAGTAGTGGCTGGTGGCAGTAAAAACTACCTTATAGTCTGGGTAGAAGGAGGTATAGCTAGTAAGCCTGTGCCAGATGCTCCCAGGTGTGGGTGGGTGGGTGGGAGTGTATAATTCAAACATCAAATTGTGCGTGTCAGCTACTTGGGCAGGGACATGAAACACTGGCTGGACAGAGGGTACTGGAGATCTTGGCTTGGCCACTCAGCTGTGATCTCAACCCTATAGCTGTGTCAGTGGGGAGTCTTATTAGGGATCTAGAGAAAGAGGGAGAAACCTACCCCAGACTGACTGTGGTCTCTGTGTGCTCTTAAGGGAAACTGCACTTCACTGTGTATATGTGCTTGTCATCCTCCCAGTGTTTATGTCCCCCACTGTGCCAGTGGTGAGGATTCAGGCTCCTTGATTACTAGGCCAGTGCTGGGGTATCACATTCACCGTAATGTTTCATCTGTGTTGTCCATTTTCATTCTTCCTCAACCTGTGGGTTCAGATCTGACTTGGCCACTTCTATAGCTTAGGATCTGACTTTCAAGCTCCGCCCTTACTCATAATACCCCTGTCATCCAGATTACCTCAGACTGAGTTTGCTGCAGTTGTACATGCATAATACATATGTATGTGTATATATGAAATTATAAGACAGGATGATGATAAAAATCAGGAGCTCAAAAGGAACAGTGGTTCCTGAAACACTTTTGTAAGTCTTCCCAGAAGGGACAGGGGGAAGGTTGAGGAAGAATGAAAATGGACAACATAGGTGGAACGTTATGGTGAATAAGTAACTTCTTTACCCGATGATGTTATTTTCATTTGTTCCTCAACCTGTGGGATAGAGTCCCCAGCTATATTTCTTCGGTGGCCCTCAGGGAAGGATATTCCACAGCACCGCAGAGGCAAAGGATGCTCTATTTCTGGATATAATATCCAACTTGTAATAAGTAACAAAGGTATGACTATTTGATCAGGAGACAACTGCACAAATATCAACAGATACTCTAGACCAAAAAGCTGCTAAGGTTGACACTAACCTAGAAGAATGTGATTTCACATGCCCAGGTGGCAGGATACCTTTTGGAGAGTAAACTTAAGAAATGCAATCTATAATCCTTTGAACTAAGGTTATTTTGGAGATAGGCTTCCCCAATGTTGTTTTAGAAAAAGAAATGAATGGTCAAATTTTCTGAAGGCCTTTTTTTCTGACCAAATAAAACCGTAACTGTCTATGTCCCTCCAATAGGTGAAATGTATATCTGCCCTTGCTCCCGAAACTAGGAAAAAAACAGGAAGATCGATGAATTGATTGATATTGTTTTCAGAGGCATCTTTTGGCAAAAAGGTCTGATTTGAAATTAAGGCGACTCTATCCTTATGGAAAATCAAATATGGCTTTTTGGAAGACAAGTGCTTGTAATTCTTAAATTCTCAGAGCCAAGGTTATAGCCACCAATAACAAACGTTTTTCATGATAAAAATTTCAGATTTACTTTAGCAGAAGGTTTAAAGGGGGGGTGAACTAGGACTTGTAGGACCATAGTGAGATCCTACAGAGGAGTGGGGTCTTTGATCGAAGGTCTAATTAAGAAAGCACCTCTGTGAAAGGCTTTGCAAAATTTGGAAAAAGCAAAGAAGAATTTTCGCCTATGTAGTAATTTGATATTCCTGCTAACTGTACCTTGACAGTGGAGTAGCTTGCTCCATTATGAAAAACTGAAGCAAGGAAGTCAAGACCTGCTGGAATGGGGGCGGTAGAAGGATCAATTTGTTTCTGGTGAGCCCAAATGGAGAGCCTTTTCAACTTGCTCTTGTAAATCTTTCTGGTGGAAGCTTCATGTGACCATACCAAGATTTAACTGGAAAGGAAAGCCTGGAATGTCT
Source organism: Protopterus annectens (assembly GCF_019279795.1). Lineage (NCBI taxonomy): Eukaryota > Metazoa > Chordata > Ceratodontiformes > Protopteridae > Protopterus > Protopterus annectens. Next base: position 402,537,789 of record NC_056741.1, read on the forward strand.
AGCCATCACTGGAATTGGAGAAACCATGTGGTCAATTTGAGGCCTGTCAAATGTGGCTGAGTTTGTCCTGAAGGGCGAGAAGACAGGTCTGGACTTAGGTCCAGCATCCAGGGAGGACATATCAGGTGAGACCAAAGGAAGGGGAATCAAATCTGTTGAGGCCAGAAGGGTGCAACGAGGATCACTTTGCTCTTCAACCTCTGCGCTTTCTGGAGAAATAGGTTCATAGGTTCATACTAGGCTATCTGCCCTAGGGCATTTATAAGCCTAGCCAGAGTCTGTTTGGCTTTCGCCACCCATTTTAAATTAATTTTGCTATGCATTTTTTTGAGGTTAGTATACTGTACCTCTGTCTAACAGTGACACAGAAGTGATAGCCGGGGTAAACCTACGATCTCTCATCCACTCATCAAGATTCCTCTTGAAGAGAGTCAATGTGGGACTCTGCCTAACCTGGACTGGGATTTTATTCCAGAGTGAATGGAGCCTCTGGGTTATGAATCTGTCCCTCCAGCATGTCCTATTTATTTCACTGCTGAGGTTCAAGTCTCTCGAGCGCGTAGCTCGATGGGATTTGGATTTTCTGAGGTGCAGCATGCCCATTAATTCCGGGTTGGACATGGCTTTATACGTCAGGCACAGATCGCCTCTGAGCAGGCAGTATATGCCACTGAGTAGAGCTGGAGTTTCTTTAACCGGGCAGCATATGGCATCTGTTTGAGCCCTTTGATCCTCTTGGTGAGGTACTTTTGGGGTCTTTCCAGTTGCTGCAGGTGTCTTGTAAGGTACATCCCAAAAGGGGCATTGTACTCAATTATGGGCCTGATGAGGGATGAGTAAAGAGGCACGATGACCTCCCCTGATCTAGATGTGAATCCCTTCATGATTAGGTGGGCTATATAAAATGTTTTTCTAACCACTTTGGCCACGTGGTTGTCAAATGAGAGATTGCTATCAACTTGGGTCCCCAGGTCCCTAATGACTTCTTCTGTACTTAATGGATTACCACCTATGTGGTAATTTGTGGGCACTTTGTTTTTGCCAAAGGGGATGACTATACACTTTTTGGCGTTTAGCTTGAGGCCATGGCTCTGGCACCAGTTGTCTGTTTCTATGAGGCCCTTTTGGAGGATGCTTGTGTCGGCTGGAGAGTCGATTATGGCGCCCAGTTTGCAGTCATCTGCGAACTTGGTCAGCCACAGTCCTTCCGTGTTGGCCTGTACCGCCGAGAAATATATACCGAACAAGAGAGGTCCCAGGACTGAGCCTTGTGGGATGCCACTTGTAACTGGTTTGGAGTCTGACATGGCTCCAGCAATTCTAACCATGCGAGTTCTGTCCTTCAGCCAGTTTGCAACCCATCTAGTGACATAGGGGTTTATATTTAAGCTGGTGAGCTTATCTATAATGCCCGAGTGGGGTATTGTATCGAAGGCTTTTGCGAGGTCCAGGTAGGCTGTGTGGACCACCTTCCCCTCGTCAATGGCCTTGGTGACGGTTTCAAAGAAATCGACCAGGTTTAAGAGGCAGGATCTGCACTTAACAAAGCCAAACTGGGTAGGATCCAGTGTCTGTAGGTCCCCAATATCTTTATTTATGAGGTCCATGATGATCCTTTCCATAGCTTTGCAGACCAAGCTAGTCAGGCTTATGGGGCGATAGTTTCCAGGATCCGTTGAGGCACCACCTTTGTGGAGAGGGACCACTGTTGCTGTACGCCACTCTTTGGGTACATATCCTGTAGTAAGGCTAAGATTGAACAGTAGTTTTATGTTTGGGTTTAGCTCTTCTTGGAGTTCATGTAGGACGCAGCCCAGGACACCATCTGGTCCCACTGATGCTGTGTTTTTTGCTTAGGAGGGGGCGGCTCTTACCTGAGCATCTGAGATGTCAGGGGGGCAGCACTCTGTTGGGATAGATATTTGCCCTTTTGGTAGGGAGAGGGGGGAGAAGTTTGCACTGAACCTGTCAGCTAGGATGTTGGCAATGTCTGTGGGCTCGGTGTATTTTTTGTCATTTTGGACTAATTCTGAGCATATCTGGGAATTCCCACCCAGGTTCCTAACATAACTAAAGAAAGCCTTGTGATTATCCTTAGTGTCCTGTGCAATTTTTCTCTCGAAGCTGGCCTTAGACGATTTTATGAGTGCCTGTAGTTTTTTGCTAATACTGATCAGAGATGCCTTCCCTTTTTGGGATTTTGCTCTATCATGTAGTAGCTTCCTCCTTCTATTGTATAGTTTGTTTATGGCTGGGGTCCACCAGACAGGACGCCTGCCTTTGGAGGATTGGGTCTTGGTTTTATTTGGGATTGCATGATCCATGCATTCCTGAAGGTGTTCATAGAATGCGTTTATAAAGGATTCTGCGGTCTGGGCCGTATTTTCCACAGGCCCGGGGGCTTTGAAGGATTTTGCCTCGGTTTTGAGGCGTGTGAAATTTGCTTTAGAGAAGTTTTTCACTGTGGTTTTCTGGGCAGGGGGTGGGGTCGGGATGTGAATATCCAGTGAGATTAGTTTATGGTCTGATCTTACCAGTGAGGGATACACTTCTGGTCTGGAGCATAGTGTCCCCAAGTTGGTGATGATCAGGTCCAGTATGTTTTCCCCTCTTGTGGGAGTGGTAACAAGTTGCTCCATAGCATTTGAGTTTATAAATTCTAGGAACCTTTGGGCTAGGGTGTTGGAGCTAGAGTAATGCTCCCAGTCTATGTTTGGGTAGTTGAAGTCACCCAATATAATGGTGTTTGGAGAGACCTTCATATTTTCCAGTATTCTCAGGAATGCCAAGTGAGGTTCCTGTGTTTGGGAGGGTGGTCTGTAGCAGGCTATAAATTGGAAGGCAGTTTTACCCACAGTTAGTTGCACATGGATAGTCTCTGATGCTTCGTGCTGTGCCACCAACCTGGAGGTGTGGGCATCTTTGACGAATATTGATACTCCCCCTCCTTTTGTGGTTCGGTCCAAGTTTTGGAGCCGAAAAGCATGCTATGAGGTATAACCTGGTAGTGCTGGGGTGCTCTCGGGAGCCTTGAACCAGGTTTCTGTTACTGCACAGATATCGATGTTCTCCATGCTAAGGAGAGTTTCGAGTGCGTGCATCTTGAGGTTTAGACTTCTGGCGTTGAGTAGCATTACTCTTAGTTTCTTATCCCTTGTGATACCTATGGAGGTGGGTTTGTCTTTTGAGCCTTGCCTAAAAAAGGCACTATTGGGGTAGCAAGAGCCTTTGCCAATATCCGAAAGCCCAGGGGTGACAGGTGCAAGCCGTCCCTAGCGAAGCATCGTGGCTTGTCGAGCATGTCATCCCAGGCTAACAGGCATTGGATCCCCTTTGAATGACACCAACACTTAAGCCAATTGTTGAAATTGATCATCTTGTCTTCATATTGTGGCATCATTCCTGGTGAGGGTAAGATGCTACTCAAGGTCAGGATCATACCGGCCTGGGCTACATGCTCAGAGAGCTCCTCTATGTCTCTTTTCATGTAGTCCAGGGAGGTACGTCTCAGGTCATTCACACCAGCATGGACAATGACCGAGTCATATTTGTACTTGCCTTGGAGTGACCTGAGTGCTTGTGTTATGTGGCGGATCCTAGCGCCCGACAGGCAGCTCACCGTGACCTTCTCCTTGTTCAGCCTGGTGAGCGGGACGTCAGTGTGCCTGACGATAGAGTCACCTATTACAAGTGTATCAGGTGTGTTGTTTAGCCTTAAGGGCTGTGACTGTTCGGCACACTGGCTTTGTGAGCTATGTGTTGCACGTGTTTTATTTTGGGGTAGCGGTTGCTTGGGTGTCTGCTTTGGAGGTCTCTGCTGCTTAGGCAGATTTTTATTTAGAGCCTCAGAGTATGTTTTTGTGTGTTTGTGTGTTTGGTTCGTTGTCGTGGTAGGTCTATGTGAGACTGGAATTGTAGTGAGTGTGGTTTCCTTCTCCTCCTGACTGGTTACGCCAGTACTGAGTTGAGAGAGCTTAGCCTCCAGTTTGGCTATATGGTTGCATCTCTCACATGTGTTGGAATTTGTTGGGAGGAGGAGAGGGTTGTCTGTGTACATGAGGCAGTTGTAACATTCCCTCAAGATTCCCAGATTCACCAGCTGGACCGGAGAGGAGATTGACAACTGACCTTTGGACATGCTAGAATAGTATTGGGAATTCCTTTATAATTGAAAAAAGGGCCAATGGGGAACAAGGTACTCAAGGGGAGTTTGTGAGGGTGTAGTGCTTTTAATTTTTTAGAGCTGACTTATATAATTGCTTTAGTGAGCAAGTGCCAGGTAACTTAAATGCAATGTGTTACAGGTAACTTAAATGCAAAAACGACAAACAGTAACTTTCTTACAAGTGAAACAAGGAAATAAGTACAGTAAGCAATGCAGATATCACTAGGGATCCACAGAACTGCTAAAAGGCCGCGTTTTAGGTGGAATTAGCATTTCAGGGAAATGAACAAACAACAAGCATACAAATAAAGCTAGATTCAGCACGCCTGGATCTAGTCTATGCTACAGCAAACAAGGTGTACCAATTTCAGTAAGAAACAGTTTGAATATGCAGGCACTATAAGCCTTTAACCAGAAATTCCCTGCTCAGAAGGGAAGAGTCCAGCCTCTCCTCCCACAAGAGTGCAGACCGCAATCCTTCTTAACGTAAAATAACTGGCCTGAAGCCCAAGTGCTTAAACCAGAACTAATACACTTTTAGAATAACAGACACTGAGCTCTCAATCAGCAGTTCCTAACTTAGAAGGATGTAAGCTACCTGTCCTGCCACCACAGTGCAGGCCACAAACCTTCCTAATGTAAAACAACTGGTCTGAAGCCCAAGTGCTTAATCCAAAAGACTTAGAAATGATAGCTACACTTTAATCAAGTTACTACCAGCAGTAATAAATACAACTGAATACTTTAAAGAATGCCTGGATTAGTGCTCAAGTTATACAAACAAAGCTAGATTCAGCAGGTCTGGATCTAGTCTATGCTACAGCAAACGAGGTGTACCAATTTCAGTAAGAAGCAGTTCAAATATGCAGGCACTATAAGCTTTAACCAGAAATTCCCAGCTCAGAAGGGCAGAGTCCAGCCTCTCCTCCCACAAGAGTGCAGAACATGAACCCTCTTAATGTAAAATAACTGGCCTCAAGCCCAAGTGCTTAAACCAGAATTAATACACTTTTAGAATAACAGACACTGAGCCCTCAATCAGCAGTTCCCAACTTAGAAGGATGTAAGCTACCTGTTCTGCCACTACAGTGCAGACCACAAACCTTCCTAATGTAAAACTGGTCTGAAGCCCAGGTGCTTAAACTAAAAGGCTTACAATGAGTTACACCAAGCAGTAATAAATACAATTGAGTACTTTTAAGATGACGCAAGAGCAAAATAAAGTAAGAAAAAACACAAATACAGTAAAAGCAGATAATTTTTTTTTTTTTTTTTTGGAAAGAGAGAAAGGAGTAGCAGAAACTAAGCTGATTGGCCTTCTCAAATGCTCTCCTGTACTGGGTAGAATGAGGTAATGACACTAGACTGGGAGGAGGGTCCCAGATCAAATTTACACTAGGGGCGGGCAACTGCAAAGCCACCAACTATCAAAACACTATACCAACAGGGAGGGAGGGTGGGAAACAAACTGCAGAAATGTTACTCACAGCTGAAAAGCAGCAGTGAGCCTTTAAATGAAAGTTTTAAACAGCTAAAGGAGCCACTAGAAAAAAGAGTTTAACTGCAACAAGTTATCATAAACAAACAACCCAACAGATGCTTAATAAGAGTGGACAATTTCCAGTTAATACCTCACACACAGTGAAACTAGCTAGAAAAAATACACAGTACACAAAGTGCTATAAACAACAAAGAAATAAAGAACAAAATAAACAAAAAACAGGATACTTAATGTTATATATTGTAGCTCCGAGTTTGCTGAGTGTCCTTCCTTCGATAAGCTCACTGTAAAATGGCTGAACACTCACAACTGAGCTTCTTAGGTAACAGAAAGTTGAAACCTTGCATGTCTAGACTTGCCCCTATAAAATCTACCACTTGGACTGGCTGTATTTGAGACTTTTTGGGATTTATTGCGATTCCCTGAGTATTCGCTAGGTGAAGTGGATAATCCCTGGCTTGGAGTAGATGCCTGGTTGATGCAGTCAGGAGCAAGTTGACCAGGTAAGGAAACACTATCAGAGTCTCAGGTAAGCCCTACTACTGCCATACATTTGGTGAACACCCTGGGGACTGTGGTGAGACTAAAGTGCAGAGCTCTGAAATGGTAACGACTGGCTCCCAGCTGACAGTAGAGAAACCTTCAAGAGCTCGTGTTCATTTTGATGTGACAGTACACATCGAAGACCTATTGAGCATATCCAGTCGCCTCTTTGGAGGACAGGTAGAACAGACTGTACTGTGACCAACCGGTATTTTGAATTCTTTATGAATTTATTAAGGAAGGTTAGATCCAGGATTGGTCTCAGATCCCCTGTCTTTTTTGGCACTGTAATGAACCTTGAGTAGATTCCAGTTCCTGCTTGGTCTGGTAGGACCTTCTGGATGGCTCTTTTGTCTATCAGCTTTGCAATTTCTTGTGTTGCTGACTCGCTCTGATTGGGTGGAACATCGCGGAGATTTTTCTTTGAATGGGAGTTTTGAAAAAGGGAATATAATATTTTCTTCTCTTCTATAACAAGTCTTTTCCCATTCCTTACTTATGACTTTGTTATTCTGGGAATTTCCCTCTTCCTTCTTATACTTTCCCACAGTGTAAAAATATATACAAAAAATCCTTAATTGTGAAAATAGAGGGAGGGGTATTTTATCTCAAATTGAACTTTAATGTTTTGTTAACTGTTACTGTATTTTTATTGTTGTCTGATCTTTGTAGAGCTTTTCTCCCCGGGCATCTACTGAAAATGGACATATATCCAGCTAGACTAGCCCAGTCAACAAAATGTAAAATACATAAATAAATAAATAATATTCTCTGGATACGATCCTTTACACCCAATGGTTATTTGTAATGGACAGTCAAGCACTTGGGTGAAAGCATAAGCGCCCACCCAACCGCCTCCAGAGAGGGACAGTCGGGCAGCTGTTCAGGAGTGCTCAAAGGATCTGTTCAAGAAGGAATCTCGAAATCCTTGGTTCTGCAGACCTCCTCTGCCATGTGTGTGGCATCTATCAAAATGGCTATTTCACCCTCTGCTTCTAGGGGAAAACTCTCCCTGTGAATCTTGGAAAGACCCTTGTGATTTCCTGAACCACAATTTCTTACCTCCATGCTGGTTCTTGGAAAATGGTCTTTGTGGGGTAGAAAATCGTATTCCAAAAGCAGACAAGGTTTTCCCATCTTTTTCACATTGGGCGAGAGCATTTGTCACAGTTGGTCCAAAGAATGATGATCCATCAAAGGGAGCATTGATGAATGACGCCTTGAAAGGTTCTGCAAATTCACAAAGTCGCATCGATGCATGTCTCCTTATGGCAATGCCAGAACCGGTGGCCCTTGAAGAACCCTCAGCAGTGTGAAGTTAACCTCATGGACAAGTTTGAGATGGATTGTAAGGTGGCCATTTCCAAACAGTTTTTCTGTTCCTCTCGAGACATAGACCCCGGGAAAGAGTCAGAGTTCCTTTAGTAAGTCTCTCTACAATCTGGTAAAGTGAGCCAAGTAATTCAGTAATCATGGTGCGAAGGTTGCTGATGCATGCACCCATTTCCTCAATCTGTCCAAAGCCCTAGACTCCCTGTTTAGGGATGAACAGTGGAACTGTGCGGCGCTAGCTCCATCTTTGTGGCTGCTGCAACAACCATGGCATCTACAGGGGTACCTTTTGTCCAGTGTTGCATATCTAAAGGGGCACTGAGGATTTTGTCGGCTTTTTGGTGTGGGCTCCAGGGTAACTAGCTCCTTCCATGCCCTGCGACAGAAAAGGTCTATAAGGTCATCTGCAGAGGGGGTCACCCAACACATAGAAGAGCCAGACCCAAAAGCTTCCAGGAAAAGAGACTACTGTAAGGAAGGGCTCCGGGTAGACCAACCACCTCTTTGACGTAAGATTTCAAGGCAGTCTTATCTTACACAGTCTCTTACAAGGGACCGCCTCGGTGGAATGTTTCAGGAAGGTGTCAGAAGAGAGGGGGAGCTCCGCAGGGACAGATGCTCAGACGCTCTTATGGTCTGGCTGTTCCTGAGGTGCAGGATGAGCAGGCTCAGGTGCAAAAGACAGAATAGGAGTAGGATCTAAAGGAGATAGAGTTGAAGTAGTTATTGGCTGGGAGAACACCCTCACCACAACTTAGAATGCAGAAGGACATGGAGAGGTCCTTGGCAGTCTCTCTGGAACATAAGTTCTCGCAGCAGACAAAACTGAACCAGCACAGATCCCATGTCCCGACAGGAGGAGTCAAAGCCAAACTGTGCAGTGCCAAGGATCAGAGGGAAAGCAATGCCTATGAACACTTCGAAGCAGAGGACATCCTCTTGGATTCAATGCCATTTCAGATCTGCCATACTCCAACCAGGTCACAGCCGATCAGATCAGAGAAATCATTGATGCAGAGGATGGTAGGGCCATCGGATATGACATATCAACTCTGGCAACCTCCGGAGACAAAGGCTCAAAAGCAGAAGGTCGGATCAGAGGAGGAGTTATCAAGGGTACAAAGGTAGGATTGTTGGCTTATGGATCCAGTGGGGGAAGAAGCAGGTAAAACCCCCATCTGTGTCTGCATCCTGAGGAGTCTCATCATCCTGTCCACCTCCACTTCAGAAAGACTACGGGAAGATCTGACGGAATGAGGTCTGGAAGGTTTCTTTGGGGTCCCATGAAGAAAAGGCCACCTTAAAACTGGAGACAACTTCCAAGGAGGAACTAGAAGTACGGTGTTGAAGAGGAGTCTATGTGTGTCGGATCCGACAATTTCAATGAGTTGGCAGGTGGCTCAGTAGTAGCCATTTTTGGAGATCGGGCAGGAGAGCATTTTCTGTGCTCCCTGGGCTCCTTTTGCTTTTTACTGGGAGTTTGAACCCCTGATGCCTTTGAAGATCCAGTGATAAAGAACACAGTAGTCTGAAGAAAGTGGCCCTTCAATATTAACTTGTTGCGATGGTCACTAATAGCTCGAGCATTGAAACCCGCACGTCTCAATCTACATTTAAGTGACTGGGATTGAGAAAATGTACACACTCCCTGAGGGCATCAGACTGTGGATTCTTGTGCCCACAGGAAGACAGGAAGTGCATTTTCTTTTAAATCCAGTTGGCTTATCAGATTTCTCAGCCATAGCAGATATATATATATATATATATACACACACACACACATATATATATATATATATATATATATATATATATATATATAGACACACATATACATTAAAAAAAAATTAAGAGGAGGAAAGAGGATGGTAGGAAAGATTTATACCAGCTGGTACATACAAAGTTCTATAGAGAACTGAGAAACCTGAAAAAAGAAAAAAAAAAAGCTGTTTAGAGGGTAAGGAAAGGTGTTAGAAAAATAAGAACAAAAAATTTGCAAATTTAAATTGTAAATTCCCTCACGGCCCACAAAGAGCTACAAGAGAGAAGGAAATCCAGACTTGCTTGAAGCGCAGCAAACAAGATCTGAGGTAATCTTGAGGACAAGGGCATTAATGCTGACATTCCTTCTGATATCTCCAATGTGCTCCAGAACCCTATCCTTAAGGCTATGAGTGGTCATCCCTACATAAAAACTAGGACAGCATGTACAAGTTGCTAAATACATCGAATATGTACTTTTACAATCAGCATAGAACTTAAATCCATATTTAATAGTGCTAGGGTGAACAAATTATGGAACATCAGAACTAAATGGGCAGGCTATACAGTTAAGGCAAGGGCGCATACCTACTCTGACTGAAGTAACATGAGGGTGTACTGTCAAACTATCTCTAAAGTAAAGCCTCCATTTTAAATTCTCTGCATTTCTAAAACAGAACTGAGGCCTAGATCCAACAACTTTACTAATATCATCAGCCAATAGAATCGGCCAATTTGCCTTAATGATGTCACACATCATGCACATCATTAGAGTAGGTAAAACCAATTCTCAAACCATCAGTTACAATGTTTGGTACTTTTGTCATATGGGTTGTTGGAGAAATAGGGTCTCCCTTGCATTGGACGTAAGCCCTTGACCTGTTCCAAAATGTCATTACCCTCCTTATGACCATAGCCCCTCATCATGTGAAATTCATCACTCAGACGGACACAAAATGCTCACCCAACCAATCACTAGTATGCAATCTCAAATATCTTAAAAAGATCTTTAGTACAGTACGAAAAGTATGACTCAGATGCATACGAGTCCTATGCAATTTAGTGATTCTCCAACATGGTTTTCTAAAAATTTCTGTCTGTAAATTCCCCTTGCAATTCTTGAAAATCTGATCAAAAAATCAACAGAGCTGCTTGATGTACAAGCAGTAAAAAAGTACAGTTTTGTACCTACCATAAATGTAGATGTCCGAGAGGAATGCATCTGCAGTCTTAACAAATGGGTTGTCCTGTCGTCAGGCAGCCCTTCGGTCGGCCGGATTCCAAAGTCTGGGTCTGGCTTCGGCTGGTGTCGCACTTCACCAGACGTCATTGCGGCAGTTCTTCGGGTATAAAGGCATCAGCCGACGCCATTTTCCTCAGTGTTTCTTGCCCCAGATGCCAGGTGCCCTCTTTGTTGGCTAAATTTGGATAAATGCCAAAGTTTCCAAATAGTAGAGAGCAAACACACAAAATAAACATGTATGTACATATATACAAACAAATACACCATAATAGATCCCCCCCAAGCTAGCTGAAGATTGGTAAGTACCCTAGGAGTACCTCAGAGGGGAAGGAGGGTGGGTAATCCTGACTGCAGATGCATTCCTCTCGGACATCTACATTTATGGTAGGTACAAAACTGTACTATGTCCTTCAAGGATGCATCTGCAGTCTTAACAAATGGGTAGAATACCATAGCTAAACTAGGGGAGGAGGAAAAGAGAATAGATTATGGTGTAGTCAGGATCCCTTGCAAAACAGCAGTGGCAAAACCAGCACGGGATCTAGAGTATAGAGGTAAGTTGTAATGCTTGGCAAATGTATGCACGGAGGTCCAAGTAGCAGCCTCTATAATGTCCTTGGTAGCCACTCCTCGTAAGAAAGCTGTGGTAGTGGCTGTGGCCCTTGTGGAGTGAGGCCTGATGTTCTCTGGAGTTTTCTTTCCATGGTAGGAGTAACAAAATCTAATGCAATTTCCTATCCATTTGGAGATTGTCTGTTTAGAAATTGGTCTTCCTTCCTTTCCTGTTGCATAAGCTACCAGAAGCTGGTCAGTTTTTCTATTGTTTTTTGTCCTGTCCAGGTAGTAGCGTAATTGTCTGTGTACATCCAAGGTATGCAAGAGCTTTTCTCCCCTGTTCTGTGGATTGGGGAAGAATGTAGGAAGGTGGATAGCCTGATTTAAAGAGACTCTGGATACCACCTTGGGCATGAATGTAGGATTTGTTCTCAAGGATACTCTATCTTGATGGAAGATCAGGAAGGGTTGTACTGCCACTAAAGCCTGTAGTTCAGAGACCCTTCTTGCTGAAGTTATTGCCAGTAGGAAAGCAGTCTTCCAGGATAAGTATTGCAATTCTGCTGTAGCTGCTGGCTCGAAAGGAGGTAGAGTCAGCTTTTCTAGCACAAAGTTCAAGTCCCATGCTGGCAATGGAGGTTTCCTGGGAGGTTTTACATTTTTAATTCCCCTCAGAAACTGTCTGAGCAGAGGATGCGAGAAGACAGGAGGATTCAAGCTGTATTCTGCTGAAATAGCTGATGCATGTATCTTGATGGAGGAATAGGACAGGCCTGTATGGAAGAGCTCCGCCAAGTACTCCAGGATGTTGGCTATGTTCACCAGTGTCACATCTTGCCCCTTTGCAGTACTCCAGATGAGATATTTTTTCCATTTTGCTGCATAATTCTTTCTTGTTGAAGGTCTACGAGCCTCCAGGATTATGTCTTTAACCCTTTGGGATAAATTTGGGTTAATTGCTGTTATGTAATGTTCCAGGCAGTTAGCTGCAGAGTTTTTAGGTTTGGATGCAGTATGTTGTAGTTGTTCTGTGTCAGCAGTAATGGGATCAGGGGTAGTTTCCATATTTGTTCCCGGGACATGCTCCTCAGCAGTGGATACCAATGTTGTCTTGGCCAGTCTGGGGCTATCAGGATGATCCTCGGACGTTCCTCTTTGATCTTGAGAAGCACCTTGTGCATCAAAGGTAGTGGTGGGAATGCGTATGCTGTCAGGCTTTTCCAACTGAAGGATAGGGAGTCCACCTTCCAAGCAAGTGGGTGGTAAGTCCTTGTGCAGAATTTCTTCAACTGGTGATTGCATGGGGATGCAAACAAGTCTATTTGTGGTATCCCCCATTCTCTTGTGATGGTTTTGAAAATGTCAGGATGCAGCATCCATTCGTGGGCATCTGTTATAGTTCTGCTTAATATGTCTGCTAGAATGTTTTCCTTCCCTGGTACATAAGTTGCCTGTAACTGAAGGTTGTAGCTCAGAGCCACATCCCATAGGTCCAGTGCCAGCCGGCATAGGGGGTATGAGTGTGTGCCTCCCTGTTTGTTGATGTACCACATAACTGTGGTGTTGTCTGTCCTTATCATCAACTGGCCTTCTTGGAGAAGAGGTCTGAATGTCTGGATTGCCAATTTTACTGCCATCATTTCTTTTAGATTTATGTGCAGATGCAGCTGGTCTTGAGTCCATAGGCCTTGAATGCACTTGTCCATCGTGTGCCCCCCCAACCGAGGTCTGAGGCATCTGTCGTGATAGTCTGCCTTGGTTGACTTTTGCAGAAGGGCAGTCCTGTGTTTGATTGACAGGCCTGGGCCCACCATAAGAACTCTTGTTTCAGGCATGGGATCATTGGAATTTTGGTTTCTAGGCTGTGCTTGTGCTGAGACCACAAATTTTTTAGGTACCACTGTAGCTTTCTCATATGAAGCCTGGCATGAGGGACTAGAATTATGCAGGATGCCATGAAGCCTAGAGCTTGTAGCACTTTTCTTGCAGTTAGATGGCTGTGCTTTGTTAATGCCAAGAAGTAGAGAGGAAGTTGCTCTTTCTTTTCTGCAGTTAGAAATGCCATTTGTTTTGATGTGTCCAGTTCTGCACCCAGAAAGGTTATTATTTGGGATGGAATCAGCCTTGACTTTTTTGTATTGACTGTATATCCCAGGGCTTGTAGCAGGTAGATGACTCTTTGTAAGTCTTCTGTTAATTTGTTTTTGTTGTCCGCTTGTATCAAGCAGTCGTCCAGGTAGGGATAGATTTGAATTCCCTGAAGTCTGCAATGAGCGATTACTGATGCCAGGCATTTCGTGAACACTCTGGGCGCAGTAGATAAGCCAAAGGGCAATGCTGAGAATTGATAATGCTCTGATCCTGCAAGAAATCTGAGGTATCTTCTGCAAATTGGTCTTATGGGGACGTGCAGGTATGCCTCCTTGAGATCTAGAGTTACCAGCCAAGACTCCTTGCCCAGCATGGGAAGAAGCTGCTGTAGGGTCAGCATTTTGAATTTTGGAACAATGAGGAATGTGTTTAAAGCGGACAGGTCTAGAATAGGCCTCCATTTGTTTTCTTTTCTTGGTACCAGGAAGAGCCTGGAGTAAAATCCCTTCCCTTGCTCCATAAATGGTACCTTTTCCACAGCTCGCATTCTTAGTAATAGAGATATTTGCTTTAGAGCTTCTGCCCTTTGAGAAGGTGGAAGGTTTGGCATTCCTCTCTTTCCGGGTAGTGTATGGAAATGTAACCTGTAACCTTTTGTCTATAGTCTGCAAAATCCATTTTTCTCTTGTAATGCAGTGCCAGTTTTTTGAAAATAATGTTAGCTTTCCGCCTAAGGGTGCTTCCAGTTGTTCCCTGGTAGGCGGTGCCACCGCCAAGTCACTGTGATTGAGTTGTTGTAGTGGTGGTGGCTGTATCCGTGCCTCGTTGGTTGTTACCCTGCCACTGGCGACCCCTGTAGGCACCCCTGGATTGGTTTCTGCCTCTAGAGCATCTATTCCTGCCTCTTTGTGCCTTGGAGGAGTCTGGAAAGGACCAATTCTTGGAGGGCCAATTCCTGCTAAACCTTGGAGGTTGAACTTGTAAGAAATCTTTTACTGTTTGCACAGATTTTCCTTTCTCTTCCATCTTTTTTAGTACCTGCTGTGCGGGGGCACCAAACAAATTGACCTTGTCCATAGGTGCATCCAAAAGCTTAGATTTGACATGGTCTGGTAATGCCTGTTCTTTCAACCATGCATGCCTCCTGATAACTGTGCCAGTCATGGCTGATCTAAAGGAAGCCTCCAGTGCATCATAGCCACATTTTAAAGAATGGTTACTAACCTGCTGTATGTTATGTAACATTTCTTGAACATACTTTTTATCTATAGATTCTTCAGAGGACAGTTTTTTAGTCAACTGGTCAAGCATAAACTCTTGATATTGAATAATATGAAATTGGCAGTTCAAAGCTCTAGCTGACAAAGTAGCAGAGGTGTAAACTTTTTTACCCCATCTCTAAGGACCTGGATTCCCTTTCAGAGGGGAGGGTTTTTTTTGAAGAAGTAGCTGCTACAGCTTTAGGGCCCTGGGAGATGGTCTCTGGATCTGCAAAAGGGGCCTTATATAAGTGGTGATGAGTGTCCGGGACCCTGTAGTACCTATCGGGCTTAGCAGGAGCCGGAGGTAAAGTATCAGGAGTAGTGCAAGCATCATTAAATGCATCATCAACAACAGATAGAACTGGAGGTATAGCTAAAGGCCTATGCTGTGGCAAGTGTAGAAAGGTCCTAAGCCTTTTTCTAGAGTCTGAGAAATCTTGGCCCTGCCACTGAAATTGTTCCCTCATAGCATGCAAGGTTTCCCCAAAGGAAAATTCCTCAGGAGGAGAGGCAGAAGGGATGGACACCTCAGCATCAGAGTCTTCGTAAGGAGAATAAGAAGCCTCAGGAGGGTCTGTATGTTCTGAGTCATCAGAGGAATCATCTGTGGCTACTGGCTCAGGGGGCTCTGCTCTAGGCCTCTTTTCTGGAGGAGGGAGAGAGACCCTGTCTGGATGAGGCTGGGATCCACGAATTAAAGAGATAAGATCCTCTGCCAAAGAAAGCATATGGGAGCTGGTGCTGGGCCTGTGAGAGGGGGGCTTGGCAGGCCCAGGTTTTGAAGCTTTGGCTGCTTTAGCCCTGGCAAAGGCCTTAATAGACATAGCTGGAGGAGGCCTAGCAGCTCCACGTGCAGAGGTGGAAATATCTAGGGGAATGGTGTCTGATAATTCCTGTGAAATCGCAACTGAAGGTTGGATTTCCGAAGCCGTTTCTACCAGGATAGAAGAGGCCTCGGTAGAAGGCAAGTTATCGGCTGAAGAAAAAAACGCTTGCTCGGTTTCGGCCAAAACCGAGACACTCGCGGGTTGCTTAACCGCGGTTTCGGCTGAAACCGCGGACCGCGAGTGTCGGTCCTTTTCTTTGTGCTTTTTGGTTATTTGCGTAGTCGGAGGATCCGACGGCATAATGTAGGCAAAATCGGAGCCGAAAATCTGTTCAGCAAAGTCCGAGCGACGTTTAAGCGTCCGCCGGTTAAAAGAAGCACAGGCTAGACAAGCTGCTACGTCTTTTTCTGGGCCTAAACAATGTATGCAATAGGAGTGGAAATCTTTATGAGGTATTTGTTTCCCACAAGATAAACAGTTATTAACTTTCTCTGACATCGGCTGAGGCAAGAAAGAGTCCCCAACGGGGTACTTAGCTTTATAGAAGTCTTCGAAGTAGTATTCGGTAGTAGTAATCTCTGGATCTGACCGACCGGCACTTGCGAACAGCTTCTGCTTCGGGCGCCACGCGGCAAGAAAGACTGAGGAAAATGGCGTCGGCTGATGCCTTTATACTCGAAGAACTGCCGCAATGACGTCGGGTGAAGTGCGACACCAGCCGAAGCCAGACCCAGACTTTGGAATCCGGCCGACCGAAGGGCTGCCTGACGACAGGACAACCCATTTGTTAAGACTGCAGATGCATCCTTGAAGGACATCTAAAAAAAATCTGTAGTACTATTAAGCCAGTGTACGAAAGAGTCAAATTTATCAAAACAGCCTCGCCATAAAATAAAGACTTGTTCACAACTCTAACAGCACAGTAGATCTTCAGAGTTTGGATTTTTAGCAAAAACCTACTCATTTTCCCAATATGCCATCACCGTATTGGCATAGTTTAAGGCACATGCTATGCCCATAGCTACGGCTAAAATCTGCAGAAAAAGCTCACCATTAAAGGTGAAGACATTATTTTCTAAAACCATCTCTAACAGTGTGCAAATTAAATAAAAATCTGAAGTAGTGTATTCGCTATTTTGATGTAGAAAAAAAATCTAAAAATTTAAACCATAAACATTTAGGGATAATAGTAAACAACATGGTCATGTCCACTGTAGCTAACAGAAGATCAGAACAGTCACCCAACATTTTAGTAGATGCATAAAGATTAAGTGCTCCATGTCACTTATGACTGTTGCTGCATGTTTGAGAATAGGCTTAAGCTCATCTTACGCAAAAATAGATATCGTCTCTGTAAGCCAAACCTGTCCAGCAACTATGGGTTTCATAGGTGGTTCACAAAGGTCTTTATGAATCTTTGGGAGCCCATTAATCATCAGAATAACCAGATTATCAATAGAAAAGAAACTGTACAGATCAAAAGTCACTTGCCAGTCATTAACAAGTCGAAGATCACTCTGAGCCATACTAATAACACAGGTAATACCCCTTGAGATCTATACGAGTATATACTTTGGAATCTGACTAATGTCTCAGCATGCCATCAATATAAAATGTGGTATCCATTACGACCAGCAAACCACCTTTATCTGCTGGTCATATATACAGCCAGGATTCTGAGTGCAGCTCAAAAAGGGCTGCATATTGATCTTTAGTTAAGTTGCAGAACTGCTTATTTTTTTTTTTTTTTTTATCACCGCAGTATAGAAGCTGCTGTAATTCTGCTTCACAGACCTGAACACACACATCCAATGAGGACTGCAGTGGAGGGTTGAAAGTACTAGCTTTTTTTTTTTTTTGTATTTGTTACAGGGAGCAAAGCCATTGGGAAATATTTTCAACATAATGTCTCTTGCAAACAACCTCAAATGCAGGCATTTATCGTGTCTGTTTGTACTGCAGGGATAAGAGCGTCCCTTTTCCAATGAATATGTTTTTGCTAATAATCCATACTCTGAAGATCTAGTGTGCTACTACAGATTTGTGGACGATGTCTATTTTATGGCGAGGCTCTTTTGATAGATTTGACTCTTTTGTAGGCTGGCTTAATAGTACTACAAATATTTTAGTTTTCAGTGCTTGTAAATCAAACAGCTCTGTCAATTTCTTGGATGTTCATATTTTGAAGGACTGAAAGGGGAATTTACAGACAAATGTTTAGGAAACCATGTTGAAAAAACACTAAATTGCATAGGACTAGTATGCATCAGAGTCATACTTTTCGTGATGTACTAAAGGGACAATTTTTATTTTCGAGACTGCATACTAGTGACGATAGGGTGAATGAGCATTTTGTCCATCTAAGTGATGAATTTCACATGAGGAGCTGTGGTCATAAGGAAGTTAGTGACATTCTGGAACAGGTCAAGGGCCTATGTCCAAACACAAGGGAGACCCTATTTCACTGGCAACTCATATGACAGAAGTATCAAACATCGTAACAGATTCTTTAATTGGTTTTACGTACACTAGTGATGTGCATATAGCCGCGGTGGTGCAGCGGTTAGCATTGTCACCTCACAGCAAGAGGTTCTCCCATTCAATTCTCGGCTGGAGCGCCTTCTGTGTGGAGTCTGCATGTCCTCCCCGCAGTTGAGTGACATTAAAGACATGCAGCTAGGTGCGAGCATGAATGGGCGTGCCTTTGTTGAAGGTTGGGCGTCGGGCTGGCAACTTGGCACCGTAAAAAGCCCTGTCAATCATGAGTGGACTGGAGCGCTGTGGCGACCCCTAACTGGGAAAAGCCATGATGTGCATGTCGTATACAACATTACGAGAAATTGGCGAGTCTGTTGGCTATTAGTAAACTTCTTGGAGATAGACCTCAGTTCTACTTTAGAAACAGCCTCATGTTACTTCAGAGTATGTATGCACCCTTGCTGTAACTATAAAGCCTGCCCCTTTATTTCTCATGTTCCATATTTTGTTCACCCTACCAAAGAATATTAAGTATGAATTTAAGTTCTATGCTGATTGTAAAAGTACAAATTTGGTGTATTTAGCAACTTGTACATGCTGTCCTAGTTTTTAAGTCGGGATGACCATTCATAGCCTTAAGGAGATGGTTCGGAAGCACATTGGAGATATCAGAAAGAATGTTAAAACTAATGCTCTGAATAAGCATATCAGTTTGCATTCTGGTCACAGTCTTCTTTTTAAAGTAATTCAGATGACTGCGAAGAACATTAGAAGAGGAAATTTGTTTAATAAAACTGGGGTTAATGAATTAAAATAGATCACCACTTTACTTATGCACAAAAGTGCTTACATTTGTATTTAATACATTTTCAGTTGTTTTTAGCCATGTTGGTCATTCTTTCTTTTTTGTTTTACTGTGCTTTTTGTTGGAAGACCTTTGGTTACGGTGGAATCTCTTTTACTTTGGTTTCTTAGGAAACTCCCTGAAAAATGACGCAACCCTATAACCACAGATGACATGGCTATTCCCTGTTGTTGGCATTGTTGGTGCAACACCAGGAGGACCAAGGAAAAAGATGTGCAGTTTCAGGAACCAAGTATGTCCGGAACAGCACTACCCATAAGCAGCTAAGGCACAAGAGGAGCCAGTCTGACACCCAAAGACACTCTAACAACTTTCTTCTTCTTGCGGACAGGTAAAAGTAAAATCAGGGAGACTGGTAGCTGGATCCTTAGGTTAGCCAAGGAGACCTCAAAAGAGGCTAGTGAACCCTGGATGAGTTGATAAAAGGTAAAACAGAGAAGTGATACCGAGGTATGTAAACCACTGAAACTTCTCAACAAGCACAAAATCCTGCCCTAAATACACAAACCTACAAAAACCTGTAGGAAAATTCTACCAACTTCTTTTAACAAAACAGCTGACATAAACATTTATACATAAATCCTCTTAAGATGCAATGACAATCCCCAAAAATTCAGTTTCCTAGCAAACCTATTTTGGTCAGAAAAGTTTTCCTCAGAATAAAAATTTCAGTGCGAGGTTTTCCCCAACAGGGGACTTATCTGTCCAGCCTCCAAGGATTATTAGCTGACAAACAATTCTACGAGACCAGCAGAAAAAGCAAACTTCAACAAAAAAGATCCAACTAATTTAGCACTCCAACTGTCTTTATATTGGAGCTCCCCTTGAGCTCCTTGCAGTTATAGCAACAAGAAAGTGCCCTTAAGGTCTGACAGCTGACCAGTCATTGGGGTAGTACCCAAACTGCTTAGACTTGGCTTAGGCCTTAAGCTTAGGCTTGCAACAGTGGTCTAAATGTTAAACATCTTGTGCCCTTGTAAAGAAAAAAATGGCAAGTAAACAGAAAGCACTTTAAGCTCATAATACTGAACTTCTGAATTACTACTAGTTTTGTATACTTCTAAAAGAGTTATCAGCACTATACAGAAATGTGGAACACCAACATTCATGTTTCTGGGCTATTCTACTGGCAATGAGGAATAAACAATTTCTGGCTCCAAAATATCTGGTACTTTATGTCTTAAAATGGCAGAATTTCAGACAGATGCTGTATATTTTGGAACCACAAATTATACTTCTGAACATTCAAACTCTTGAAAACAAATCACTTCCACAAATATATTTACCCCACCTAAGACACAAATTTAATACATAAATGTCTCATTTATAAAAGTTAACTTCCATGGCATCAAAGGTTTTCTACAGAAAATCAGTGAAATCTTGCTTAAACCCCTTTCAGTAATGTTAAACATAAAACGATGTGGGCAAGTCCCTGACCTATGGCAAATGGCAAAAGCGGAGCCAATTCACAAGTGACTGTCATCACATCAGACCCAAACAAATTTATTCCAAACACACTCATCAGTATTCTATGTTGAATTCATGCCATAACTAGCTCTGTGGTACAAAGGAATAAACCTCTGACTGACTTAAATAACCCATGCGGATTAGCAGCCAGAAAGTACAGTTTTGTACCTACCATAAATGTAGATGTCCGATAGGAATGCATCTGCAGTCCTTACAAATGGGTTGTCCTGTCGTCAGGCAGCCCCTCGGTCGGCCGGATTCCAAAGTCTGGGTCTGGCCTCGGCTGGTGTCGCACTTCACCCGACGTCATAGCTGCAGTTATTCGGGTATAAAGGCATCAGCCGACGCCATTTTCCTCAGTGTTTCTTGCCTCAGATGCCAGGTGCCCTCTTGGAAGGCTAAATTTGGATAAATGCCAATGATTCCAAATAGTAGACAGCAAACACAAAAATAAGCATGTATGTACATACATACAAACAAATACACCATAATAGATTCCCCCAGCTAGCTATAAGATGGGCAAATACCCTAGGAGCACCGCAGAGGGGAAGGCGGGTGGGTAATCCTGACTGCAGATGCATTCCTATCGGACATCTACATTTATGGTAGGTACAAAACTGTACTATGTCCTTCAAGGATGCATCTGCAGTCCTTACAAATGGGTAGAATACCATAGCTAAACTGGGGGAGGTGGACAAAAACAAATTATGGTGTAGTTAGGATCCCTTGCAAAACAGCAGTGGCAAAGCCTGCTCGGGATCTAGAGTATAAAGGTAAATTATAATGCTTGGCAAATGTATGCACGGAGCTCCAAGTAGCAGCTTCTAAAATGTCCTTGGTAGCCACTCCTCGTAAGAAGGCTGTGGTAGTGGCTGTTGCCCTTGTAGAGTGAGGCCTGATGTTCTCTGGAGTTTTCTTTCCATGGTAGGAGTAACAAAATCTAATGCAATTTCCTATCCACTTGGAGATTGTCTGTTTTGAAATTGCTTTTCCTTCCCTTCCTGTTGCATATGCTACCAGTAGCTGGTCAGTTTTTCTATTGCCCTTGGTCCTGTCCAGGTAATAGCGTAATTGTCTATGTACATCCAAGGTATGTAGCAGTCTTTCTCCCCTGTTCTGTGGGTTAGGGAAGAATGTAGGTAGGTGGATAGCCTGATTTAAAGAAACTCTGGAAACCACCTTAGGCATAAAGGAAGGATTTGTTCTCATGGACACTCTATCTTGATGGAAGATCAGGAAGGGTTGCACTGCCATTAATGCCTGAAGTTCAGATACCCTTCTTGCTGAAGTGATTGCCAGCAGGAAAGCAGTCTTCCATGATAAGTATTGCAATTCTGCTGTTGCTGCTGGTTCGAAAGGAGGAAGTGTCAATTTTTCTAGCACAAAGTTCAAGTCCCATGCTGGTAATGGTGGCTTCCTAGGAGGCTTTACATTTTTAATTCCTCTCAGAAACTGCCTGAGCAGAGGATGTGAGAAGACAGGAGGATCCAAGTCATATTCTGCTGAAATAGCTGATGCATGAATCTTGATGGAGGAATAGGACAGGCCTGAGTGGAAGAGCTCTGCCAAGTATTCCAGAATGTTGGCTATGTTTACCAGTGACACATCTTCTCCTTTTTCAGTACACCAAATGAGATATCTTTTCCATTTTGCTGAATAATTTTTTCTTGTTGAGGGTCTGCGAGCCTCAAGGATAATGTCTTTAACCCTTTGGGATAAATTTGGGTTAATTGGTCTTATGCAATGTTCCAGGCAGTCAGCTGCAGAGTTTTCAGGTTTGGATGCAGATGGCTGTAGTTGTTCTGTGTTAACAGCAAGGGAACCAGGGGTAGTGGCCATATTTGTTCCCGAGCCATGCTCCTCAGTAATGGGTACCAATGTTGCCTTGGCCAGTCTGGAGCTATCAGAATGATCCTTGGACGGTCCTCTTTGATCTTCAATAGCACTTTGTGCATCAAAGGAAGTGGTTGAAATGCATATGCTGTCAGGTTTTTCAAACTGAAGGATAGGGAGTCCACCTTCCAAGCAAGTGGGTGGTACGTCCTTGTGCAGAATTTCTTTAGTTGGTGATTGTGTGGGGATGCAAATAAGTCTATTTCTGGGAGTCCCCATTTTCTTTTAATGGTTTTGAAGATGTCCGGATGCAGCATCCATTCGTGGGCATCCGTGGTAGTCCTGCTTAAAATGTCTGCTAGGATGTTTTCTTTTCCTGGTACAAAAATTGCTTTTAACTGTATGTTGTAGCTCAGGGCCACATTCCAGAGATCCAGTGCCATTCGGCAAAGAGGGTACGAGTGTGTGCCTCCCTGTTTGTTGATGTACCACATAACTGTGGTGTTGTCTGTCCTTATCATCAATAGACCTTGCTGAAGGAATGGTCTGAATGCCTGAATTGCCAGTTTTACTGCCAGCATTTCCTTTAGATTTATGTGAAGGTGCAACTGGTTTTGAGACCATAAGCCTTGTATGCACTTGTCCAGCATGTGTGCCCCCCAACCGAGGTCTGAGGCGTCTGTCGTGATGGTTTGGCTTGGTTGAGCACTGTGAAAAGGCAACCCTGTGTTTGATTGACAAGCCTGAGCCCACCATAGGAATTCTTGCTTCAGGCATGGAATAATGGGAATCTGGGTTTCCAAGCTGTGCTTGTGTTGAGACCATAAATTCCTTAGATACCACTGTAGTTTTCTCATATGCAGTCTGGCATGAGGAACCAATATTATGCAGGATGCCATGAAGCCCAAGGCTTGCAGAACTTTTCTTGCTGTCAGATGGTTCTGTTTTGTTAAGGCCAAGAAGTAGAGAGGTAGCTGCTCCTGTTTTTCTACTGTTAGGAATGCCATTTGCCTTGATGTGTCCAACTCTGCACCCAAAAAGGTTATTCTCTGGGATGGTATCAGTCTTGACTTTTTTAAATTGACTGTGTATCCCAGGGCTTGTAGCAGATAAATGACCCTTTGCAAATCTTCTGCTAGCCTGCTTTTGTTGTCCGCTTGTATCAGGCAGTCGTCCAGGTATGGGTAGATTTGTATTCCCTGAAGTCTGCAATGAGCAATTACTGATGCCAGGCATTTCGTGAACACTCTGGGCGCAGTAGATAAGCCAAAGGGCAATGCTGAGAATTGATAATGCTCTGATCCTGCAAGAAATCTGAGGTATCTTCTGCAGTTTGGTCGTATGGGGACGTGCAGGTATGCCTCCTTGAGATCTAGAGTCACTAGCCAAGACTCCTTGCCCAGCATGGGAAGAAGCTGCTGTAGGGTCAGCATTTTGAATTTTGGAACAATGAGGAATGTGTTTAAAGCGGACAAGTCGAGAATAGGTCTCCATTTGCCTTCTTTTCTTGGTACCAGGAAGAGTCTGGAGTAAAATCCCTTCCCTTGCTCCATAGATGGTACTTTTTCTACAGCTCTCATCCTTAATAATTGGGATATTTGTTTTAGTGCTTCTGTGTTTTGATTTGGAGGTAGGTTTGGCATTCCTCTCTTCCCTGGTAGAGTATGGAAGTGAAACCTGTAACCCTGGTCTATTATCTGTAAAATCCACTTGTCTCTTGTGATGTAATGCCAGTTTGTCGTAAATAAGGCTAGCTTCCCGCCTAAGGGTGCTTGCAGTTGTTCCCTGGTAGGCGGTGCCAGCGCCAAGTCACTGTGATTGACCAGTAGTTGTGGTGGTGGCTGTGTCTGTGGCTGTGCCTCGCTGGTTGTTGCCCTGCCACTGACGTCCTCTGTAAGCACCCCTGGATTGGCTTCTGCCTCTTGAACGCCTATTCCTGCCTCTCTGAGTTCTGGAGGAGTCTGGAAAGGACCAATTCTTGGAGGGCCAATTCCTGCTAAACCTCGGAGGTTGGACCTGTAAGAAATCTTTTACTGTTTGGACAGATTTTGCATTCTCTTCCATCTTCTTCAGTACTTGTTGTGCAGGAGAGCCAAACAAATTGATCTTATCCATAGGAGCATCTAATAGTTTTGATTTGACATGGTCTGGTAAGGCCTGTTCTTTTAGCCATGCATGCCTTCTGATGACTGTGCCAGTCATGGCTGATCTAAAGGAAGCCTCCAGTGCATCATAGCCGCATTTTAGGGAATGGTTACTGACCTGTTGAATGTTATGTACCATTTCCTGCACATATTTTTTGTCTACTGTTTCATCTGAGGACACTTTTTTGGTTAACTGATCTAGCAAAAATTCTTGATACTGCATCATGTGAAATTGACAGTTCAAGGCCCTAGCTGAAAGAGTAGCAGAAGTGTAAACTTTTTTACCCCATCTCTCTAAGGATCTGGATTCCCTTTCAGAGGGGTGGGGTTTTTTGGCAGAGGTGGCTGCTACAGCCTTAGGTCCTTGGGAGATAGTCTCTGGATCTGCAAGGGGAGCCTTATACAAGTGATAATGTGTGTCCGGGACCCTGTAGTATCTATCGGGCTTAACAGGGGCCGGAGGCAGAGAATCAGGAGCTGTACAAGCATCATTAAATGCATCATCTACAACAGAAAGAACTGGAGGTATGGCTAAAGGCCTATGTTGTGGTAAATGCAGAAAAGTTCTAAGCCTTTTTCTGGAATCTGGAAAATCCTGGCCCTGCCACTGAAATTATTCCCTCATAGCATGCAGGGTTTCCCCAAAGGAAAATTCCTCAGGTGGAGAGGCAGAAGGAATGGACTCTTCACCATCAGAGTCTTCATAAGGGGAGTATGGGGCCTCTGGAGGGTCATTTGAGTCATCAGAGGAATCATCTGTAGACACTGGCTCAGGGGGCTCTGTTCTAGGCCTCTTCTCTGGAGGCGGGTGAGAGGCCCTGTCTGGTTGAGGTTGGGATCCTCGAATTAAAGAAATGAGATCCTCTGCTAAACTAAGCATTTGTGAACTAGAGCTAGGCCTGTGAGAGGGGGGCTTAGCAGGCACAGATTTAGTAGTTTTAGCTGCTTTAGCCCTAGCAAAGGCCTTAATGGACATGGCTGCAGGTGGCCTAGCAGCTCCACGTGCAGGGGTTGAAATATCCAAGGGAATAGTGTCTGATAATTCCTGAGAAACTGTAACAGTATGTGGGATATCAGAAGCCGATTCCACGAGGTTAGAAGAGGCCTCGGCAGGAGGAAGGTTTTCGGCTGAAGGAGGAACCGCTTGCTCGGTTTCAGCCGAAACCGAGACACTCGCGGTTGGCTTAACCGCGGTTTCGGCCGAAACCGCGGACCGCGAGTGTCAGTCCTTTTCCTTGCGTTTTTTAGATATTTGCGAAGTCGGAGGATCCGACGGCATAATATAAGCAAAATCGGAGCCGAAAAACTCCTCAGCAAACTCCGACCGACGTCTAAGCGTCCGCCGGTTAAAAGAAGCACAGGCTAGACAAGCTGCGACGTCGTGGTCTGGGCCTAGACAAGGTAAACAGTAAGAGTGGAAATCTTTATGAGGTATTTGTTTCCCACAAGTTAAACAGTTATTGACTTTTTCTGACATCGGCTGAGGCAAGAAAGAGTCCCCAACGGGGTACTTAGCTTTTTAGAAGTCTTCGAAGAAGTTTTCGGTAGTAGTAATCTCTGGTTCTGACCGACCGGCACTTGCGAACAGCTTCTGCTTTGGGCGCCACGCGGCAAGAAAGACTGGGGAAAATGGCGTCGGCTGATGCCTTTATACCCGAATAACTGCAGCTATGACGTCGGGTGAAGTGCAACACCAGCAGAGGCCAGACCCAGACTTTGGAATCCGGCCGACCGAGGGGCTGCCTGACGACAGGACAACCCATTTGTAAGGACTGCAGATGCATCCTTGAAGGACATCACTGGAACAGCTGTTCATGATGAGGTGGAGCCTAAAGCCCTCTCTCTGGAAGAGCATCAGAAATCGAGGTAACAAGACATGTGGGCTCCAACTGGAATTTTTAGTGCAGATTATAGATCACTGAAGCAGGGTTACTGAGGGGGGGGGGGTGTTGCTACCAGAAGGGGTGGGGGGACAGCCTCATGTAAGAAAACTGAAAACCAAACCCATGGAACACAGTGAGCAGGAGAAACAGGAAGCAGGGCCAAAAAGGAAAATTCCTAATCCCAAGAAGATAGCACCACTGCTCCAGTCACTTGCCACTAGAAGAATGAATGGGTTTATAAGTTTCTTCCTTCTGCTACAGACTGAATACAAACTGGTGAATCAAGAGACAGACAAGGAGCAAATAAAAAAACAAGAGATTTAACTCTGACAGGTATGAAACATTAAGGGTTTCTTACACTGAAATTTTGTTTCCTCTACCCTCTTAACTGACACCTGCACTTACCCTTCTAGCTCAAATCTCCCTGTCGCATACATGGGGTTCTTGGAACAAACGACTGACAAATCTGTTAATTTTATAATCATCTTCAGCCTCAAGACAAAATAAGCACTGGGGGTGAAGGTCATGTTAAGGTATCTGCTTATCCCAATTACATTTCCTTCTCTTAGCTGACATTTAACAAGTCTTTATCAAAATGACACAAGAAAAGGAAGGTTTCCCAATGTGGCACTTATCTGTATAAGGAAAAGCAGAAGTAACAGCCAACAAACATGCAAACAGATCGATGGGTCCGAGACTGGTGACAAGACAGTCTGGGAGTCTTGTGTATATACTTCTACTTATGTACCCCTTAAGCCCGCAGGCTTAAGTCATACACCAGATATATGACCATATGGAATATTTTGGCTATGGTATGGCAGAAGGACATTGGGTTAGCTCAGTGAGATAATGCCATCACTACTGGAATACTGCAACAGTGATGGAAAGACAAAGTCATTCTTTGGGGTGAGAGCAAAATGGACTAGGGACAATTATCTGTGTCATAGTACCTTGGAAAGTTTGGCACAGATATGCACTATGGCCCTCTTACATACCTGTAAGCATCTGAAGAAAGTATGAAACGGGTTCATAGTATACTATCGATGCCTCTGAATGTGATATAAGCAAAACCCTGCCCCCTAACAGGCATCACACCTCTGTGTACACTCAATCTCTACTGTTGACAGTTTGCCTAGGCATCTGCATCCATCCACTCTCCCACCTCTTCATTCCTCTCCTTCCCCAAACCAGCTCCAAATGGTGTCCAAAGCCACTAATCAAACCTCCAGTTGCCTTGGTCTCAGTGTAGGCTATATCTCTCCATGTCAACAGAGCTGGCTACAATGCTGCCTTTTGAACCTTGTGAGATTCTATGCAAATGTAACAGCAATGGCATTTGCTGACAGCTGCATAATGCTTTTCCTTACCATTCCAAAGCATTCAGTACTATTGGATATAAGGGAATATTTCACAAAGTAAATCATCCAGCACCCCTTTTCATCTTTTTTTTTTAACAAAGGGTCAAGATGTCGCCTCAGTTGCTGCCATTAATCAATGTAGTGCCACTCCTACCTACTTAAACAATGATGCCAGAATGTCGCTGGTCTCACTTCATGTAACCCATCCTCTTGAACAATGATGCCAGAATGTCGCAGGTCTCACTTCATGTAACCCATCCGTCTCTTAATTGGACACCATCATTTCTTCTTGCCTTCGTCCTGCCTCTCTAAAATAATTTTCAGCTTTCCCACACGTGTCCCTACAACTACATTGTAGGGGAAAGTAAAAGGGCCTTTAAGGTCCGACTTCAAGAACATATAAGAGATATAAAAAATAAAAAATTAGAAAGTCCCTTAGCAGTACACTTTAAAGATTATCATAACAGTTCACCTGAAGGCTTACTGGCAACAGTTTTGGAACAGGTAATAGTTTATAATATTGATGATTTAGTTAAACAAAAACTGCTATATAAGGAGACAGTTCTTATATTGAAGTATAATACACTGACACCTATGGGTATTAATGTAGAATGCAATTGGAGAGTATTTTTATGAATGACATTTATTGTAAATTAACTGATTGTTTGATTGTGAAATTGTTCTATTAGCCATTATAATTAAGGTTGTTGAATGGTATAAATAATTTGTAACTGTCTGGAATATTCATTCTCCTAGAAGGCGTAAGCCGAGGCGCCAGAGATAGAAATAAAATTGTGTTGGATCTTATGTGGTCGTATTGCTGCTTCTACTGCCTTGTTTTTTGTTTTTGTTGTATATAATTATGGCGAGTGATCCTTCACTTAACTTGCCTAGAATTTTTAGGCATGAGTCTAATCAAACAACTATGGAACAGTACACTACACCGGTTGGTGAATGTTTAAATGAGAATGGAACACAGGAAGAACAGGTTACATTTTGGCAGAAATTTCTGCAGAAGGAACAACAGAGAAGGTCGGTTAATCCATTTTCCTTCATTGGACAACGTATGGGTAACTCTATACCTCCGGATATGAGAGAGACATTTGATAAGTTGGACAAGCTTATGTCCAAAGAGTTAGCGACGCATCTTAATTGTTTGAGTCTTCAAAGATATGTGGAATTGAATATTACCCCGAGGGGTTTACATGCTTTTAAACATCCCACTACTCCGTTTGATTTACAAGAAGAATCGGACAAGATATTCCACAAAAGGTGGGTAACAGCAGCCCACCAGTGTTCAATAGAGTGGGTTAATATCTTAGTAGAACGTGATAAAGTGAAGCAAGCTAAATTAAAGATGGACATAACTAATACTTGTGAAGTGTTGTCCGGAGCGATAGGCACAGTTCGTATGGAACAGTGCCTTAAAGATATTCAAAATAAACTCATTGATTTAGAAAAAGACCTACTTGATACTAAGAAATATAAACTAAACCGAGACATTAAAGACTATGCATCAGATTTGGCGTTTTCACGAGTAACCAATAAGAAAAGACGTCCTAACGTACGTTTTGCAGAGCAGGGGAGACCCAAGCGTAATGGCGGAATGAATACCTATTCGGATGTATCTACTGAGTGGGACAGTGAACCGGGGGAAGGCGGCGACTTTCCCAGTTTACCAGCAGCACAGAATCCAGTAGAATTTCAACAATCCTTTCGGAAAACAAAGCGGAATGGATTCGGAGACGGCGATAGATACAGAGAGCATGAAAGGGAAACAGAATATGGACAGAGACCTTTCGTTGGCGCTTACACGCAAAGGTATAAACGAACCAAACGAAATTAATGACATTTGTTCTGATTTTCAAGCTAATGATGCAGATTCTTCTTACATTATTAATTTATGTGGGATGAATTTAAGTAATGAAATGATTTCAGTATTAAGTAAAGGCTTGAAATTTGTTCCAACTGTTTTACCACGTGAATATGTTTTGAAAAGTGATGTTTATAAGTTTATACGGAAATTACATTTAGCTGCTTTTTTTCAAGATAAAAATGTATATAATATGTGTAATGAAAACAGCACTATGGTGTCTATTGAATCCTCTGGTGATTCAGACGACAGTTTTTATTCTTGTTCTTCAGAGCATGTAGATATTAAAAGTTATGATGCATATAGTAAATTAGATACCTCTAAAATTAATGTGAAAAGTGACTTTGTTCCTCCTTTTATACATGAAGGTATTAAAAGTTTTTCAGCAATGTTAAATTTTGATATAGAGATGTTGTATAAAGAATTTTGCCAGAATAAATCTGAGGTTAAATATAATTTGACTAGATTAGAGTGGCAAGCGTTACAGACTTTAGCTAAAAAACAAGATTTGATAATCAAGCCCGCTGACAAAGGGAATAAGGTAGTACTTATGCACTATACTCAATATGCACAGATGTGCTGTAAACATCTTGATGATACTACTACATATAGTAAATGTGACATTACAGTTTATAATAATGCTTTGAAATTATATGAAGAGTTACTTTACAAGGGACTGAGATTGGGATACTTTTCAAAAGAAGATATAATGAAGAAATTTAAGGTTAATAACAATGAAATAGCTTTGTTTTACTGTTTACCAAAGGTACACAAAAACATGACTTGTCCTCCGGGACGCCCCATTGTATCAGCCTGTAAATATTTTTTACACAATATGGGGATGTTTTTGCATAGTTTTTTGTATCCTTATGTGAGGAAACAGACATCATATATCAGAGATAGTTTTGATTTCTTGAACAAGATTACTCTAATAAAATGGACTGAGGGAATGTTTTGGTTTACAGCTGATGTAAAAAGTTTATATACAAGCATAAAACATGAACATGGTTTGCAGGCCCTAAGGCGAACCTTGGGTGACAACCCTCAGTCATTCTATATTATAGAGTTAGTAGAATTCTGTCTTAAGAACAACTATTTTTATTTTGATGGGCAGTTATTTCACCAACTAAAGGGCACAGCCATGGGAGCAAGTTTTGCTCCGATGTATGCCAACATTTTGATGAATTGCTTTGAACTTGATTTTTTGTATCATTTGGAATTTTACAAGAATCATGTAATAAGCTATTATAGATACATAGATGATTTAATTTTTATTTGTAGGGGTGGTATAGATGAGTTAGAAGCCTTTAAAAAAGACTTACATACAAATCAATTTGGATTAGAATTTGATGATTTCCAAATGGGCAGCAAAGTTAATTTTCTAGATCTAACTTTAGAAGGAATAAGTAATGGTAAAATAGTTACAAGAATTTATAGAAAATTTGAAAATTTACATTTTCTAGATGGGCTTAGCCATCATCCTGCTCATCTCATGAAATCTTTACCGTATGGGGAATTTATTAGAATTATGAGATTGTGTAACAATGACAATGAATTGGAAATAGAATTACAAAAAACAGTAGATTTATTTGTAAGAAGGAATTATAATGTAAAAGAGGTTAAGTTATCTTTAAAAAAAGCTAAGAATGGAGGACGTCAGATAAATAAAATATATAGAACTAGAGTAAATAAAGGAGAAGAAGATGAACATGCTGATAAACAGATGTTTTTTGTTCTGTCATATGATTTAATGACGGAAGAAGTTAAAAAAGCAGTACAAAAATATTGGCCTTTTTTATTTAAATATAGTGATTTGGTAGGAATTATTCCAACAAGTATTACATTTTCTTATAAAAGAGGGAGAAATCTGAAGGACATTTTGGTACATGCTAAGTACTCTAATCCAAATGCTAATTTACTAAAAGAGATAGTTTTATTGGGAACATTTGAATGTGGGAAGTGCATTTCGTGCAAATATATAAGCAAAACATTTGAATGCATTAATGGTAAGATTTTTAGATCTTGTGGGACTTTTTATTGTAATTCAGTAGCAATAGTTTATGCTATTAAATGTCCATGTGGACTGTTTTATATAGGGGAAAGTAAAAGGGCCTTTAAGGTCCGACTTCAAGAACATATAAGAGATATAAAAAATAAAAAATTAGAAAGTCCCTTAGCAGTACACTTTAAAGATTATCATAACAGTTCACCTGAAGGCTTACTGGCAACAGTTTTGGAACAGGTAATAGTTTATAATATTGATGATGATTTAGTTAAACAAAAACTGCTATATAAGGAGAAAGTTCTTATATTGAAGTATAATACACTGACACCTATGGGTATTAATGTAGAATGCAATTGGAGAGTATTTTTATGAATGACATTTATTGTAAATTAACTGATTGTTTGATTGTGAAATTGTTCTATTAGCCATTATAATTAAGGTTGTTGAATGGTATAAATAATTTGTAACTGTCTGGAATATTCATTCTCCTAGAAGGCGTAAGCCGAGGCGCCAGAGATAGAAATAAAATTGTGTTGGATCTTATGTGGTCGTATTGCTGCTGATACACCAGATATATGACCATATGGAATATTTTGGCTATGGTATGGCAGAAGGACATTGGGTTAGCTCAGTGAGATAATGCCATCACTACTGGAATACTGCAACAGTGATGGAAAGACGAAGTCATTCTTTGGGGTGAGAGCAAAATGGACTAGGGACAATTATCTGTGTCATAGTACCTTGGAAAGTTTGGCACAGATATGCACTATGGCCCTCTTACATACCTGTAAGCATCTGAAGAAAGTATGAAACGGGTTCATAGTATACTATCGATGCCTCTGAATGTGATATAAGCAAAACCCTGCCCCCTAACAGGCATCACACCTCTGTGTACACTCAATCTCTACTGTTGACAGTTTGCCTAGGCATCTGCATCCATCCACTCTCCCACCTCTTCATTCCTCTCCTTCCCCAAACCAGCTCCAAATGGTGTCCAAAGCCACTAATCAAACCTCCAGTTGCCTTGGTCTCAGTGTAGGCTATATCTCTCTATGTCAACAGAGCTGGCTACAATGCTGCCTTTTGAACCTTGTGAGATTCTATGCAAATGTAACAGCAATGGCATTTGCTGACAGCGTACAATGCTTTTCCTTACCATTCCAAAGCATTCAGTACTATTGGATATAAGGGAATATTTCACAAAGTAAATCATCCAGCACCCCTTTTCATCTTTTTTTTTTAACAAAGGGTCAAGATGTCGCCTCAGTTGCTGCCATTAATCAATGTAGTGCCACTCCTACCTACTTAAACAATGATGCCAGAATGTCGCTGGTCTCACTTCATGTAACCCATCCTCTTGAACAATGATGCCAGAATGTCGCAGGTCTCACTTCATGTAACCCATCCGTCTCTTAATTGGACACCATCATTTCTTCTTGCCTTCGTCCTGCCTCTCTAAAATAATTTTCAGCTTTCCCACATGTGTCCCTACAACTACATTGCATTCACTGACTAATTTCAGCTAGTTTGGTTCCTGCTCTGATGTCATAATTTTTTCATCTGTCAAACAGTGTGCATCCTACTACCCATCTCAGTCACTTTGTCATCACCTCTAGCTTCCTCAGCTGCTCTGTTCTGTGCACTTTACTTTTCAGCTTCTTTGGCAGTCTGTCACACACTATCCCTGATGTACTGTGTCAACTGACTTGCAACACCTCTGATTCTAACATTAACCTCCTCATTCAGACTCCTCAACCACTCCTCCCAGATACTTGAAGCTCTTCTCCTGCTCTAATCTTTTACCTACTACCTTAATTTTTAGCTTCTTCAGATTTTCCCCATTTGCTGCCATGACAATTGTCTTGCCTGCACTCAGTTTCATCCCATGTGGTATCAGTTTTGCATTCCAGTTTCCTCTCAATTCTGAGATTAAACAGGTAAAAAAGAAGAAGTTACATACTCACCATAACGTTCAATGTGTGTTGTTCATCTCGTCTTCATTCCTACTAAGTTGGGTTCGGATCTGATCATCGGCTCTAAATCGGCCTTGTATAAAACTTGGTCTTCCACTAGCATATGGCTAAACCCTATCCCACCATGCACTAGGAGAGCTCCCCAGATCTTGTCTGCAGTTATAAAAAAAGAATACAAAATAAGGGTAGTTTAATATCCTATAGAGCAATCAAAAAGGTCAGAGATCGCCAATAGCCAACTGTATCATCTTAGTCTTCCAGGAGCAAAAGGGTGGGGGAAAGAATGAAGGCGAGATGGACAACCTACATGGAATGCTATGGTGAGTACATAACTTCTTTGTGTGTTGTTCTATCTCAACTTCATTCTTACAAGGTTGGGACAGCGTCCCTAGGCACCATCTTTCTTGGGTGGCTCAAGGGAGAATATTCTTCAGAATCATGCAACCAAAGGAGGCCCTGTTCCTAGAGGCCAAATCAACTTTGTAATGAGTGATAAAGGTATGTGGTCTTGCCCACGTTGCTGCAGCACAAATGGTATCAATTGGCAGTCTAGCCCGAAAGGAGGAAGAGGTCGCAATGGCGCTTGTAGAAAGGCCTTTCACTTTACGGGGAAGATCTTTGTTCGGAGATTTATAAACGAAAGTTATACAATCTGAAAGCCATTTTTAAAGCGTCACTTTAGAAACTGGGACACCTTTCTTTAAATCTGAAAAAGATACAAACAGTTGGTCAGACTTTCATAAGTCATTTGTCCTACGTAAGTAGAAGCGTAACTATGTACATCCAGTTGGTGCAACATGTATCCCGCCTTATTCTCGTAATTAGGAACAAATACTGGTAGCTCTACGGATTGGGTCAAACTAGATTCTGAACATATTTTGGGTAAAAAGGAAGGGTTTGTTCGTAAGGTGACTGTCTCTGTAGAAAAGCATGTAGGGGGGCTTTATTGATAAGGCTTGCAGCTCTGACACCCTTCTAGCAGAAGTAATTGCTATCAAAAGAATAGTTCTGAAGTCAAACATTTCAGTTCGCAGGAGGATGCTGGCTCCAACGGGGGAATAATTAAATGGGATAACACAAAATTCAAGTCCCATGGTGCTGGAGGGTCTTTAATAGGTAGTTTTAATAAAAAAGTAGCTTTAAGAAAGGCTTTGCATAGTCTGAGAGACATATTAAGGCCTGATCACCTAAATGGATACTGCTGCTAGATCAACTCTAACAGTAGCTGCGGCTGTGCCTTCGTTGATAGTTTTGCCAAGAACTCTAGAATGGAACCTACAGGGATAAAAAATGGGTCAATACGATTATGAGACGCTAATAAAGAGAATCTTTTCCATTTGCTTCTATATATCTTTCTCGCTGAAGCCTTATGAGAAGAAATTAAGATGTGTTTTACTGATGAAGAAAGGTTAGGGAGCCTGGCTATGGTAGGAATCGGAGGAACCAAGCTGTCAACTTGAGAGTTTGAAGGGAGGGATGGAACGTTCCTGATGCACGAGTCAAAAGGTCTGGAACTGAGTCCAGAATCCAAGGCTCCTCCCGGAGATGAGGCCACAGGAAGGGGAACCAGATTTGATGAGGCCAGTATGGGGCGATGAGTATCAAGCCCCTTACCAAGTAAAAAGAAGTTATGTACTCACCATAACGTTCCAAGTTTGCTGTTCTTTCATCTCGCCTTCCTTCTTGCTGGTTGGGTTCGGAGCCGATCCTCTGCTCCAACTCTGCCATATACTATAGCTCGAGAGCTTTTTACTGGCTCGAGGCTAGTCCCTACCCAATATGCCTAGCAGTAGTTATACAGATCTCTCTTATGATAACCCACCAGACTAAATAGGTCCAAAGTTTACTAAACTTACTTATGAAATAAGGACCTGCATACGAGTGTGTAATCATCAGCAAAGAGAAAGGAAGGAAAGGCTAGGTCTAACCAACTGGTAAGCAAAAGGGAACTCAGCCAGTGTAGCCAAACAAAAGGGAAGAAAAACTCCTCTTGATCCTCCAGGAGGGGGAAGAAGCATGGGAAGCAAGGAGGAAGGCGAGATGGACAACAAACATGGAACGTTATGAGGAGTACATAACTTCTTTATGTTAAGTTGTCTCCATCTCGCCTCCATTCTTGCTGGTTGGGACAACATCCCCAGCACCTATATCCTGGGAAACTCACTGGAAAAGACTCTTCAGGACCGTGGAACTTAAGGATGCCCTGTTCCGGGAGGTCACATCTTTGTAATGAGAGACAAAGATACGAGGATTAGCCCATGTAGCTGCCGCACAAATTGAATCTAAAGGCAGCTTGGCTTGGAAAGCAACAGAAGTAGCCAAGGCCCTAGTTGAGTGTCCTTTAATTTTTCCTGGAAGTTCTTTGTTCCGCAAAGCGTAGACATGGATTATAGTGTCTGAAAGTCACTTTGATAAGGTCACTTTAGAGACTGGACAACCTTTCTTGCTGTCTGCAGTACCTCTTAGCTTTACATAGCCTGTGGGACATGATGTTAGATCCCATTCCTGCTACATGAAAATTAGAAATGACAGCTAGCTGAACTCGGATAGTAGCTGCCGCTGCTCCTCTCAAATGTCTCAGCAACGAAATACAGAATCTTAGAAATGGGGGCAGTAAAAGGATCAATGTCGCTCTTTTTTGCCCAACAAAAGAACCTCTTCCATTTACTAGCACAAAATATTCTTGTAGTGGGTTTAAGGGATGAAATCAAAATGTGTTGAATAGCCGGGGAAACATCTGGGAGCCTGGCTAATACCTGAAGTGGAGAAACCAAGCTGTCAGCTTGACAGTATGGAAGGAAGTGTGGAGAGCACCCAACTGACGCGTCAAGAGATCTGGAACTGGGTCCAACGCTCCCCTTGAAGATGAGGCCAGAGGAATGGGAACCAAATCTGTCGAGGCCAGTAAGGAGCAATGAGGATTAACTTGCAACCCAACTGGAGCCAGTGCGTCCCTGGGTGACTGCCCCGGTAGTGGGACTAGGGCAAAGTAGCTACTGCATTTGTTGTTGAGGGGAGTGGGAAAAAGATCGCAGCATGGCTGGCCCCATTTGCAAAAAATCAGCTTTGAAACTTCATGTTTCAGGGACCACTTGTGAGGTATCACAATAGCCCTGTTGAGCTTGTGCTATCACATTGGATTTTACTGGAATGTACATTGCGACCAGAAAACGTTGGGAATATATCGCTCATTGCCATACTCGTACAGCCTCTCGGTACAAGGGATAAGACCTAGTTCCATCCTGTTTGTTGATGTACCATACTACCAACACATTCTCTGTCTGAACTGCTATACTCCCCGTAGGTAGAGTGTCTTGAAGAGCTTGCAACACCAGAAGCGCCACTCTCATTTCTAGGACATTGATGTGCAAGTGGTACTCGTATTCTTGCCAAGTTCCTTGAAGAGTCTTGTCCCAGATAATGCCTTCCCACCCTATCTGGAAAGCGTCCGAGGTTATTGTGGGTACAGGTTGGGGGGTTAGAAACTGTCTGCTCATTGATACCAGAGGGGAGTGAAGCCACCATGCTAAATTCTTCTTGCATGACTCAGTGATCCAAATCTGATGCAACACTGGTAAATCCTGGAATGACCATTGAGCCAACAGGAGCCATGGCAGAATTCTCATGTGAAAGAGCACCATGCGGACCAAGGTAATCACTGCAGCCATCGAACCCAAGACGCTGAGGGCAAATCTTGCCTGGATTCTCTTCCTTTTCATGAGGAATATAACTTGATGAATGGTTAACACTCTTTCGAGTTTTGCTATCATGGCCCCAGTGTCTAAATCTGCCCCTACAAATGTAATACACTGACAAGGCAACAAGGCAGACTTTTCATACTTTATGGTGATGCCTAGTTGTGTAAAGGTGTGAATAGTGGAGTCCTGTGCCTCGATCAGTAGATGCTTGGTGGTGGCAGTGAGAAGCCAGTCTAGATATGGAAACATCCAGAATCCTAGTCACCTCAGATGAGCCTTGACTACTGCCATACATTTGAACACACTGGGGGCTGTGGTGAGACCAAAGGGCAGAGCTCTAAACTGGTAATGACTGGCTCCCAGCCGGAAGCGCAAGTACCTCCTGGACCGCCTGTCAATTTTTATATGTTAGTACGGATCCTGGAGATCGGTGGAGCACATAAAATTGTCCTGATCTAAAAAGGGAAGAATAGACTGCAGTGTTACCACCCTGAACTTTGTTTTCTTGACTGATTTGTTGAGTTTGCTGAGATCCAAAATAGGCCTCCAGTCCACTGTCTTTTTCGGAACTAAAAAGAACCTTGAGTAAGTGCCAAATTCAATTTGGTCTGCGGGGACTTCTTGGATGGCTCTTTTTTCGAGAAACCTTTGAACTTCTAGGTTTGCTTGATCCTGAAGACTGAGTGGAATATCTGGGATTGAGCGCTGATTTGTTGTAAGGAGTGGTTGGGAGAAAGGAATTTTGTAATCCCTGGATATTATCGACAGTACCAATGTATCTTCTGTGATTGATTGCCAGGCTTTTGGGTACTGGGATACTCTGCTCCCGACTGCCTCCAGAGACGGACAGTTGGGCCTCCTTTCAGGAGTGCTGGAAAGGCCTGCCAGAGAAGACATCTCTGTTGGCCTGATTCTGCGGACCCCCCCCCCCCCGCTGTGGGATTGGCGTCTCTTATTTCCTCCTCTGCCCCTAGGGGAAAAATCTCCAAGTGTGTCAGGTGAAACCCACTGGGATTTTCTGAACCACATTTTCCCGCTCTACTAACCCTTGCGGTAAGGTCTAGAGGGAGCGGAAAAATGTACTTGCACGGCAGAGAGTTTTGCCATCCCGCTCACACCTGTTAAGAGTCTTTTACCCGAGGCCCTAACAGAGACGAGCCATCAAAGGGGGTGTTGGTAAAGGAGTACTTCAAGGGCTCCGCAAATTGAAAAAGGCGCATCCAGGAGTGTCTACGCAAAGCAACTCCTGTACCGGCTTGTCCTACTCGCTCCATCTGCCACGCAAGAG
This sequence comes from Protopterus annectens, assembly GCF_019279795.1. Classification (NCBI taxonomy): domain Eukaryota; kingdom Metazoa; phylum Chordata; order Ceratodontiformes; family Protopteridae; genus Protopterus; species Protopterus annectens. The sequence goes on from NC_056741.1 coordinate 402,575,934, forward strand.
ATCAGCTGCATGGAGGAGTTAACTATAGATGTCAAGGTCGCAAGCTGTGATGCCACCTTGCTCGCAGCTCCTTCAGCTGTAGGATCCTGTAGGATATCTCCTAGTTCCTTTAGGAGATCCGTTTGAAGGTGTGTAAAGTGGGACACATAATTCAGCGACTTGAGAGTAAAGGCCGCTGAAGCAAACATACGCTTCCCATACCTGCCCATTGTGCGACACTTTGTTCAGTGGATGGACAAAAGTAGTAGTCTCCGCTAATTCTTTCTTGCTGGCTGCCGCCACCACCAAAGCATCAATAGGCACACCCTTAGACAGAAAGGACCTATCCTCTAGAGCAGTTGGCAAAGACACCCAAGAGGTGGAGGGTCAAGAACCAAAGGCATCCAGGTACACAGACTCATCCTCAGAAGGGGCAAGAGATTTCCAGCCACCCCTCTGTCTAAGGATTTCCAGGATGTCTGAAAAAGCGACATCCTCAGAGAGGGACCGCGGGGACCCTTCGGAGTCCTCCCTGAAGCGGGAGACTCGGGGGAGTCCAAATGCTTCCTCTTACATTTTCTCTTCTGAGGGGTTCTCAGGGGAGGTTTCAGAAGAGGTGGGGTAACCCAATGGGGTGTTCTGGAGCATGGGTTCCCTATGCTTGGGGGGGGGGGGATCAGAGGCAGACTCAGGGACCGAAAGAGCAGGAGCCAATGGAGCAGTCTCAGAGGACAACACGCTCATCACCTTGAAGACACTGCGTCCCAGCCCAATGGAGTCCACGGCTCCGTAGAGCCCGATCTCCTCCGAACAGAGGGTGATGACTCTGAGGGCGATGTAGGAGCAGAACTCACCTGCGCCCAAGTCCCGAGAGGAAGAGCTGGGTCGGACAAGTGTCTGGTTGTCACTCCCCCTTGGAGCTGATGAGAGAACATCGGCCTCCAGATCCCTCGATAGACTGAGACAACGAAGAGATCGGAGGGTAGTCGGAACCGCTAGACCAGTGGTAATTGGAGCAGACTGTTCCCACCACAATGACTTCCATGCACTCCAGCTCCAAACTCAAAGGAGTCGGTGGAGGAATCAATAACTCTGCGGGTTGGGCTGTCAGCACCAATTCCTTGTGGGCTGGGTTCAATAATAATTTAATTAATGCCTGTGTCTTGAGAAGCCTCTTCACCACCCTCTCCACATCATGATCTGAAATCCTGGAGGATCGAGAGGAAGACCGATGACTGCCTGCCGGGGACTGTGGAACAGACTGCACCAGCTCCAGAGAGGGAGACCTGGTTCTCTTGTGAGTCCTGACTGGCTCCGAAACCACTGATGGAGTCGCCAGAGAGAGAGCTTTGTCGGAACCAACACACTGATCCGAAACACTCGCAGGTTTGTCCTTAGATTTAGATGGCTCTAATGTCGAAGCCAACGATGATGATGGCTTAGGAAACGTTTCCTGTTTTTTTTACTGGCTGAGAACCCTCAGTAGCAACATCAAATGGGCTCTTTAGTAAGCCTCACAAAATTAACTTATTTTTTCTCTCCTGCAGGACCCGAGAACTAAAAGCATGACATACAGAACACGAGTCCTGCAGGTGTACAGCCCCTAAGCAATAGACAACAGCTCGTGTGCCCGTCTGTAAATGACATCTTCTGGCAGCATGAGTCACACTTTTTAAAACCCAAAGGGTTTGACTCTCAAGGATCTTTGGACATGCTGGCAGTAACCACAACAGTATCAAAGGGAAACAACCAACAGCAGCAACAACACTAAAATTAACTTTAAACTTTTTTTTTTTTTTTTTTAAACAGGAAAATAGAAAGGAGGGAAGGTGAAGAGCCTTTAAGTTAAATGGCGACTCCCCCATCCCAGGAGAGGCTATAAGCAGCTGCTCCTGTAAGGAAAGGGAAATGAAGAAAAAAGGCCCTTAAACAAAGACTGGGCTAGGGAAAAGGGAACCTTCCAAGACAAACAGGTTTAAGGGAACAAGTAAGGCCTAAAGGAAAACGACGGCCACAACAAAAAAGGCAGCAGCGGAAAGGTCAGAAAAGCACTAGCCTAAGATGAAACGCACACTAGCCAAAAAAATTATAGGAAATATAACAAGAAGATACTTAGCCTGAACCAGTATGAGCAATCTCGACGCTGCAAGCGGCAAACGAGATCTGGGTAACTACCGCTAGGCATGTTGGGATAGGGGCTAGCCTCGAGCCAGAAAAAGCTCACGAGCTATAGTATACGGCTAAGTCGGAGCAGAGGATTGGCTTTGAACGCAACCAGCAAGAATGGAGGCGAGATGGGGACAACATAACATCTGGCTTTCTGAAGAACTCTGGGTACCAACGGAAAGGGAGGAAAAGCATAAAGGAGACCCGAGGGCCAATCGTGTACAAGTGCATTCCTTGGTGACTCCCCCCAGTGGGGGGGGGGGGGGGTCAAGGCAAAGTAGCTGCTGCATTTGGCAGTCATGGATGTGGCAAAAAGGTCGCAGCAAGGCTGGCCCCATTTGCGGGAAATCCTCTCCAAATCCTCTCCACCACTCCAGTTTTAGGGACCACTCGTTAGGCATTAGAATCGCTCTGCTGAGTCTGCCTGCAATTACGCTGGATTTCCCGGGATGTGCACTATCATCAGAAAGCATTTGGAGGAGGTTGCCTAGTGCCATACTCTCAGGGTCGCCCAACAGAGTAGGTAAGACCTGGTTCATCCTTGTTTATGTACCATGCAACTGACACGTCTGTCTGCATTGCAATAGTTCCCAGCAGGAGAGTCCTGGAATGCTTGCAACGCTAAAAACACTGCTCTCATCTCTACGACATTGATGTGGGGTCCTGCCAAGTGTCTTGGATAGTCTTTCCCAGACAATGCCCCCCCCCCATATCTGAGAAGCATCTGTGGTCACTGTGGCTAGTGGTTGGGGAACTACAAAGAGTCGACCTAGCATCACATGAGTGGAGTAAAGCCACCAACAAAAATCTTTTTTGCAAGATTCTGTTATCAATATTTTGTTGGACATGGGCAGCTCTTGCATCAACCACTGAGTGGACAGTAGCCAGTGGAGAATTCTCATGTGCAGACGTGCTAATGGGATAAAAGGTTACTGATGCTGCCACAGTCCCCAGGACTTTTAGGACTATCCTTGCTTGCACTTTTTTCTTGGAAAGAAGATTTAAGATCCAACATTGTAGAACTTGCACCCTTTCTGGAAGAAGTATGGCCATCATCTTTGTTGCATCTAATTCTGCTCCTATAAAAACGACAGACTGAGACGGCAACAACGCAGATTTCTCATAGTTTATTGTGATTCCTAGGTGAGAGCAGAGCTGCAAGGTGGTGCGTCTCACTTTTGTTAGTAGATGCTCAGTTGTGGCAGTTAGGATGCAGTCATCTAGGTATGGAAACACTCTGAATCCTAGGCATCTCAAGTGAGCAGCGACTACTGCCATACACTTGGTGAACACTCGGGGGGGAGGAGGGGGCTGTAGTGAGGCCAAAAGGCAGAGCTCGAAACTGGTAGTGGCTGGCTCCCAGCGGAAAGCGCAGGTGTCTCCTGGATTGCCTGTCCATTTTTATGTGGTAGTATGCATCCTGGAGGTCTATCGAGCACATCCAATTGTCTTGTCCCAAAAAAGAGAGAACTGACTGCAGTGTTACCATCTGGAACTTGGACTTTCTTAGAGATTTGTTTAGGTTGCTGAGATCCAGAATTGGTCTCCAGTCCCCTATTTTCTTTGAAACTAAAAAGAATCTTGAGTAAGTTCCAAATTCTATTTAGGCTGCAAGGACTGTTTGGATGACTCTTGTCTAGCAACTTTTGAATTTCTAGAGTTGCCTGTTCCCTTTGACTGGGAGAAATGTCAGGGATGTTTTTTATGTTTGGGGGGGACGGGGAAGGAAAAGGGTATGGAGTAACCTCTGGATAGGATGCTTTGTACCCACTTGTCTTTTGTTGTTACCCAGGCTTTTGGGTACAAAGATAAGCGACCCCTGACTGCCTCCAGAGATAGACAAGCAGGCCTCCTTTCAGGAGCACTGAAAGGGCGTACCAAAGGAGGATTCCCTGTCACCCTGATTCTGCAGATCCCCTCTACCATGTGGTGGGCTTCTTCCATTACAACTTCCCCCTCTGCTCCTGGGAAGAATCACCAGGTGTGTCCTGGAAAGCTCTCTGGGATTTTCGAAACCACATTTTCCCACTTCCTTTTTTACCTTTGGGATAAGGTTTGGTAGTTAGGAAAAATGGACTCCTATGGCAGGGAGAGGCCTCCCTTTTTGTTCACACCTGGTTAGTGTCCTTGACTGTGGACCCGAACAGAGATGAGCCATCAAATGGGGCATTCACAAAGGAAGATTTAGTGGGCTCCGCAAAGTCACACAAGCGCATCCAAGAATGTCTCCTTAGGGAAATTTCTGAACCTGCTGCTCTGCCTGCTTCAACCGCTGCATAAGAAATCGGTCTCTTGGAGGAGTTGACCACAGAATTTAAGGTAGCGAGCTAAGAGTAAACTTTCTCTGACACTCCTTCAGCTACTGAACCTTGAAGGGCATCTCCTAGCTCCTTCAGATCATCTCTCTGTAGTCTAGTAAAAGGAGTCAGGTAAATTCAGCGATCTAAGAGCAAATGTCGCTGAAGAAAAAATGCACTTTCCATATCTGACCATCGTGTGAGACTCCCTGTTCAGTGGAAGGAAAGAAGATGATGTGTCTGAGAGTTGCTTCTTGGTGGCTGCCGCCGCCACCATAGCATCTACTGGGACTCCCTTAGTTAATACATTTTTGTCTGATGGTGAGGTGATGGAACTTACTGGGTCTCCGAGGAACAGATTCCACTGAATCTGCAGACTCCCACTCCTTTCGAGAAACTTAGTCCATATTTTAGTCGAAAGCCAGAGACACCAGAGTAGAGGAAGGGTGAGATCCAAAAGCCTTCAGTTACGTGGACTCCTCTGCTGAAGGGTTGGTGGACTTCCAGCCGTCTCTCTAAGTATTTCTGAGATGTCTCCAAATGAGACATCATCAGGAGGTGACTGTGGGGACCCCTTGGCTTCATCGAGGTCCATAACCAAAATGATGAACTCCCCTGGAGAGTCTAAATGCTTCCTCTTGCATAACCCTCTTCCAAGGGATACTCTTGAGAGGTTTCAGAAGAGTGGGTGGCACCCTGTGGGGCATCCTGAGGCCTGGGATCTCGGTGTCCCTGTGGATGCAAGGGTACAGAGGCAGATACCGGTGCCTTTGGGGAAAGAATGTTCAGGGATGAGAGTGGAGCTGTCTGTGGAGTGAGCACTCTCATCACCTCAAAAGCCCCCACCCGTGATCCAAAGAAACCCCCAGCTCCGAAGAACCGGAGGAAATGCCCTGGACCAAAGGGGACGGCTACGAGGCTGAGGTAGAAGTCAAGCTCAGCCGAGCCAACACCCCAAGAGGCAAGTTCAGATCCAGCAACTGTTCAATCAGATCCTCCCTCCCCCGGACCAGGCTGGACAGCATTGGCTCCTAGACTCCTCAAGTTCCAATGGAGCAGGAATGTCGGAGCAATGATCGGATCCGACGATCCTGTGATAGGCCTCGGTTCAGACAGTTCCACCAATATCAGATCCAGACATTCCGGCTCAGAGGTCGGATCGGAGGACGAATCGATGCAGAAGGGGAGGATTCAGTCAGATCCGAAGCCCTCAGGGTTGGATTCGATAACTTGGTGAGTGCCAGTGTCCCTAACAGTCTCTGCACCACACGATCCATGTCATAGGACAGGCTCCTGGAAGACAGAGTCAAGGGGGCAGGAGATTTGGAAGGCTGGGGCAAAGTGACCTGAGAGTACAGGGTACCGGTTCCAAGCCAGGGGACCGGCTCCGCAACTGAAACTGATGGAGCCAAAGTAGTGGGCATCTCGGATCAGACGACATTTGAGTAAAGAGAGGAAACTTTGGAAATTTTTTTAGAAGGCTCCAAAAGAGCACTGGAAGAGGAAGATCCACTTCCCATACTTATCTCATTTACAAGAAGGAGACTGGTCAGACTTGGAAGAACCCGGACCTTCTCATAATGCTTCAGAAAAGGGGGTTTTCAACAGACCTCTAAGAATCAGCTTATTCTTTCTCTCCAAAAGAGCCCTGTGACAGACTGAACAAGACTCCAGGAGATGGACCGCTCCAAAACAGTGCACACAAATAGCATGCTTATCAGTAAGGACATTTTTTGTCCACATTCCTCGCTTTTTGAATCTTTGGAAGACATTGTAACAAGATCAACAACAAGAACAGCAGCTAACATTCAGAGTATGTGTGTGTGTGTATGTGTATATATCTATATATATATATATATATATATATATATATATATATATATATATATATATATATATATACACATACAGAGAGAGAGAGAGAGAGATTTTTTTTTTAAACAAGAATAGTTAACCAACAGTTGTTTATGAGAAAGAGAAAAGGATGGCACAGCCCTCTAGCTTAAACGGGCTATTTAAAATGAGGCCGGGACAGGGAGAAAAGGCCTAAAGGAAAAATGACGGCTAACAGCAGTATAACCACAGAAGCACGCAGAAATTAATTAACACAAGTTATTTGCAGAAATATTCAACGAGAAAAACAATTTCCCACAAATATGAAGTAAGAAAGTCTACTTAGCCAGAGCCAGTAGGAAGTGCACCCAATCTTGTTTAGCAGCAAATGAGATCCGGGGGGCTCTCCTAGTGCATGATGGGATAGTGTTTAGCCACGAGCTAGTGGAAGACCTCGGGCTTGTATACAAGGCTAAGTCGGATCAGATCTGAGCCCAACCTCCTAAGAATGAAGGCGATTTAGGATAACAACACATCAGTGGTTAAGCAGAAGCATACAAGCTGAGCTGAGCGGGGCTGTAACCTGTTTAGCTCTAGAAGGGTACGAGTGCTGTTTCACAAGGTTCTGTACTACATTCAGTTCTTTTTGGACTATTTTTTTTTTTTACATATATAAAAGTGGGAAATGTCTATTATTAGTAAACACTGACAAAAGCAGACTGGGCAAAATAACTACTTCATTAGATGATGGTGAAAATTCTCTAAGATGGTCCACAAAAATATATGCTTGGTGCAAGTAGTAATGACTTCACCCTAATCAGTAAATGAGGCACAAACACTTGGCAAAAAGGACACATTATCACTGCAAAATAAATGAGCAGCTCATAAAACTACACCATTAATGTTCTAAGGAAAATGCTAAAAAAAAAAAATTCAAACTTTGATCACTGTGCAATTGTACATCTTGTAATCTAAAGGGCATGTCTAGCCACTGTAAATAGACCACTCTACCACTTTCCACCTCAATGATCCAATTCAATATTAAAAATAATGTAGCACTATGAAAAAAATAGTCAGAAAAAGTACAAAGATTTCTTACAATAAAGGTCACAGGACTGGACAACAGCCTACTTACATAATGATAGTTATGTACTTACTATAAATGTTGGATCTTTACTAACCATGCCCATCCATTTCACTGGGATGTTCTGGTTTGCCACTGGGTACAAATACGGCAAACAGCTTCAGCCAACCTCATTTACACTGCCACCCTCTTTATCCACAGATCAAGTGAAGATGCCCAACTCTGTTCTACGATAATGCCCTGAAGAACAGGAAAAAGAGCATCTATGAAGGTTTGCCAGGAGATTAGATGACAATTTGAAATGGAGACAGTGGCTAGGTTTGTAAAGTGGACAGTGTGCATAATCTAAGAGCCTACATTACGTTAAGTATGGAACTCGGAACCTCAAAAGACTATCCAGTCTTTCCACTTCATTGCATGGGAAAGTCTCCAACTACAAGCCTTGGTTAGCATCATGACAGAAAACCAAGGAGTGTGGTGACCTTGAAGACCTGGACCAAAATACTTGGTCCAGCTTGAAGTATGTACACAGATGCACAGGTGCACAGATGTCTACATAGCTGCTGCACAAAATTATAATAAGGAATCCCTGAAGTAACAAAGGCTTTTACAGAATGTGCCTCTGGTTTGCATAGTAACTTGTCTATTAGAGGAGGTGTAGATAGAAGAAATGTAAACAAAGTCATCCGGGTACTGAAGCTTTTGAAACCTTTTGCCCAAATCAGATTTAGTAAAGGCCAGAAACAGCTGATCATTTATTTAAAAATGTTTTGTGCACTGAAGGCAAAACCTCAGCTGCCTAGTTAATGAAGGTGGCATTAACCCTTGCTTATACTGCGGAAAAACAGTAAGTGGCAAGGTTGCTTTAGGGTCGATTCAGCACCTACCTTAGGAGAGGAGGGGACAATACCCAAGGAAACCCTGTCTTTGTGAAAAACTAAGTATGGTGGTTGGCTAGATAGAGCATGCAGTTTTGCGATCCTTCTAGCAGAAGTAACACTCATGACAAACAGTATCTTTAAAGTCAAATTTTTTAGTTTTATTGAATGAGTTGGTTTAAAGGGGGACTGAGTCAATTTTCCAAAACAAAGCTGAGATCCTAAGGTGGCTCGGGGTCTTTAATGGTAAGCCTTAGCAAAAAGGAAGACTTGAAGAATGCTTTGCAGATTCTGAAAGAAGCCAGGTCCTGAGAATTAAATCACTCATGGAAGTTGTAAATTATGGCTAAATGTATTTTAAAAGTTGAGAAGCTTGATTCTACAAAAAAGTGAAGATAAGGAGGACAGAACTGACTGAAATGAAGCTAAGAAAGTGTGCAGTCCTCTTTGGTTGGTCCAGTTAAGAAATATGTACCACTTGTTTTTGTATAGTCTCTGAACAGGGAATTTCTCACAGGCTGTGAGGATATAGAACACCTGTAAAGGAAGACTGGGGTCCTTAATCATTAATGGAACTGTACACATCATGGGGCTCGACAGAGAGATGATACGCCTGGATGACAACTGCTGGATGAATAAGCTAGGAAATTCATAGATGAATCAAGAAGTAGAGAGGTCTGCTTGAGGTGAAAGATGGGAAACCACAGGTGGAAAAGCCAGAATGATGCTATGAGGATGACAGTAGCTCTGTGTAGCCTGGTTTTCTGAATGAAGTTGACAACTGGTGTTAGGGGGTGGAATAACATAATACAGGCCCAAAAGCTATTGATGGACTTCAGCATCCCTCAGATTGTCCTTGAGATGGTGGGTAAAGCAAAGTTGCCACATTTCGTGTTGGAGGGGGTTACAAATAGTTCACAGCAATGCTTCCTCAAATCAATGGAGCAGATCGTGTGCCACCTGAAGAATGAGGAACCATTCATAAGATATCACTATTTTCCTACTCTGCCTATCTGCCATGGAGTTGAGCCAGCTGAGAATTTTTCATTACTATGAGAAAGCTTTTTGCTGAGAAAACCCACTGCCACACACATATGGTTTCATGACACAGGTGATAAGATCTGATTCCTCCCTGCTTGTTGATGTACTAGGGTAATACTGTGTGTAAGGAAACTGCACCCTTGGGGAAAAAGCTTCTGAAATGCCTGCATCAATAACAGTGCCACCCTCCTCTCCAGTATATTAATATGCAAAGTTGGCCTCCTGAGTTGACCAGGTTCCTTGGAGAGTCTGTCCTATGAAATGACCCACCCACACACTACAGCAGTGACGTTTGTGTGGCAACCATGACGGATGAAATAGGAGGGTGAATGGGAGACCTGTTAAAAGACTGATGAGTTCCAACCACCACTGCAGGTCTTTCTTGCAAACAGTCATGAGACTGAAGGCTTTCTCATTTTATCATGTGACCACTGCACTTTCGTGTCTCCTGAAGAACCTACATTTGACATTCAAGACAGTTGCTGTCAATCCCAGGGCTTTGAGAGCTTATGTGGACGGTAGTGAAGGCCTCAATGGAAGACTTATAGTAGTAAAAAGTGGAGTACTGTGGTTGTTGTCTGTATAGTGTCCAGGTTGCAACCTATGAAAACCAGAGTCTGAGTTGGTTCCAACTGTAACTTTTATGGAGAACTTTAAGGACACGAAAAGTTGAAGGTGGCAGTCTCTTGTTCTTATGAGGGTCTTACTCGTCATGTAAGCAAGCCACTCATCCAGATATGGAAAGATCTCAACTTCCAGGGTTTTCATATTGAAGTTAATGACTACTGCCATACAAAGGGATGAATGGGTAATGGTGTAGCAGAATGGCAAAACTATGAATTGTGAAGTAGTTCCAACCCAGATGTACAGAAACCCCCTGTACTCCTTTGCAATCCTGACGTGCAGGTATGTATCCCGGAGGTCCAACCACTATATCCACTCTCCTCCCTCTAGACACAGAAAGATGGTCTGTACCATCTGGCACTTTTTTTTTTTGACATACTAACATGAGCAGCTAATGGCCAGAATTGGCATGAGGCACTTTTTTTTTTTTTTTTTTTTTTTTTTGAGAACTAAAAAAATGTAAATAAATCCATGACTCTCTCTCGTCTGTTTATTGACATGAGCATATCCAACAGATGTTTAGACTGTGATAAAAATATGCTGCATAAGCAAAGTGAGAACAGTACTCTCAGTGAAGATTCAGCACATGAACTTATGGCAAACAAGTTAAGTCATCAATACAGCAAGACAACTATGCTGAAAGCACTGCATTACTAAACTGCTCATGGTCAGTGCTCAAAGTGAAAGCCTGTAAAAACATAACTGAAAACAAATCCTAGAATTTGTCATCTAACCCATGCACAAAAATTAATGAATTTATGCTGTATCAAAGTATACTTTCACTTGACAGAAGGCTGAGGAATTCAGTAGATAGGTTGATCACAACACAACTTTAAACTACATGCTAACTTCCTGAGAAGAGCAAATGACCATTACCTTTCAAACGTTTGAGTGTCTCAGTGCTACAGACATCCACTCTCATAGTAGACAACTGCTTCTCCTTCAACTCTACTTGATCTTCGGACTGTTTATATAACAAAAGTTGATCAAAGAGAGCTTGTGGCTAGAAAATAACCAAAGAATAGCATCAGGAAGTAGGAAACCAAGACGGCTAGTTAGTTAGCATTTGCAATGACATTCAATCAAATCAGTACTACACATCTTGTGTGTGCTGCTAAATACTTTACTGGAAGATATCAAACAGAAAAAAAGAAACTAAAAATGGTATTCTTGCATACACCCTTTGATATGTACTTATGTTAGACCTTAACTTTGAGCAAGTCCATCCTTGTCAAGAAACAGAACTACAGGTAATGGTCTTTAGTCAGCTCAGCACCTGAAATTTTACTGGTTTACTTGCCCTTTCACTTTTATCCATAATTATCCAACAAGCAGCTTCCTCCCAACATCCGTCATGCTGTGGTTAAGCAAATTAGAAACATACATAATCATTATTAGTCCAGTCTATACCTGCACCGATGCAAGGGAAATGGGATTAGGTACACTGAGCAGGACAGACCCGTTCAACTAGATCTAAACTTAAGTTACATAACTTCTGTATATGACACAAGGTTGTCCTTCCTCATCAACAAGAGTTCCATGTTTAACCTCCTGTACGATCATCCTCATATGACTATGACTAACAGAGACAGGCTCCATATTGAAATGTTAGCACTCAAAATGTTGAGTATGGACATGCTGAATCTCCCTCAAAAACACAGAAGAGTGACTCTCTAAGAACATGCTTTTCCTTTACATTTCTTTTTGCATGGGGGAGTCCACCCCCACACCCCTCAAACCTATATATACCAACTCCAAGATTGCCATACCGCAGACAAAAGGGAATATTCTGAGAAATGGTACCTCAAACTTAGTACAAGTCAGTCCAGTCTTTTAGCCAGTCAATCTCTGCATTTTGAGACTCACTCTAGTGGGTCCAGACACTTCAAGGTAGATGTGATTCTGTGTTTACTACTTGAAGTGTCCTGCAAAAGTATCCAGTGAAGCCCATGCTGCTGCGCAAGTATTTTCCAAGCATGCATTCTAGAAAAATAAAAACCTTGAGAGGCAGCCACTGCCCTGGATGAATATCAGTGCATCTCTGAATAATGTGAAAGCAAGTGGTATGACGGTATCATTCTTGATAAGTTTAAACAGTTGAGAAACAAGTAGCAAGTTAGCATGCTGTTTCACAGGTAGGATGGTATAGGCAGGTAGATTTTCTTGTGGTGAGAACAGAAAAAGGAAATTGCATGAGACAACCATTTGGAAATACTCTGTTTTGACACAGGTTGTCCCTTCTTACCTTCAAAGGAAATGAACTGATATACCTATCTGAAACTTTTTTTCTGTTAAGAGAGCACTAGACTTGATCGTAGCATCCAATGTATGGAGTATCCATTCTCCCTTACTTTTTAGGTTCAGGAAAGAAAACAAGGAGCTAGACAACTAGGCTTAAAGCAAACAGGGATACCACTTTAGGCATAAAAAGATTAGTTCTCAAAGAAACCCCGTCTCTGTGGAAAATGTCAGTGGTGCAAACAGGTAGCACACTTGCCATTGGTTCTATTCCCACACCAGACAGCTCGACTACTGACACTGCATTGCAGCATAAGGGGTTTGCTGCACTCCTGAGTCTGCCATCCCCTGCATGAAATGTTAAACAGAGGCTCAATCTGCTTGAGTTGGTGGTAGCGCAGGTGGATGTAAAAGATCCTGCGGGATTCTATCAAAAAGAATACAGGAAGTTCCCCAATGCCCCAGCCAAATTTCCACTAGTAGTATATATACCACCTCAGGTCTCCCTTGAAAAAAGGCTACTAACTTAGTGGCACTAACCCAGTCAACGAAGGAAAAATAAAAAAACTAAACACAAATAAAATAGGAGAGGTGCACCGTAAGTGCTTGCAACTCAGATACTCTTCTTGACGACTTGAGAACAATCAGTAAAACAGTTTTCCAACAGCCCAATTAGTTGGTTCAAATGGAGCAAGTGTTAACTTCTCTATCACAAAATTAAGATACTGAAGAGAAGCCATTTTCTTGGAGGTCTCTTATGCAAAACCCCTTTCAAAAACATTTTGACACGAGCGTAATTTGAAAGAGGAGGATCCATGGGCAGACAAATGGAAATGGCCACTAAATGAACCATGATGGAGTAAGACAGGCCACAGGATAGTAACTCACACAAACACTGTAAAGCCAGAAAATACTAACTGAATGGGTGATGGTTATGTCGTTAGCACCAAATATAACACCATTTCCATTTACTAATATTATTTTCTAGTAGCAGGCTTTCTTCTCTCCATTAACACCTACCGGACCACCCAGAGTAAACAGGCACCTAAAGGGACTATCGTCCAGACAGTAGGTTGAAGCTGATTGGAGTCAGGGATCATCAAATACCCCTGTTCTTGTGCAAGTGGAAACATTCTGTGAGGAAGTTTGTAGTAACTGCTGCTATTACGAAAATAAGGAAGAAAGTACAGCTGTGTACACTTACCATAAATGTAGATGTTTAAGTGTACTCACTGTTGCAGTCATCACATTTGGGTTATCCCTGCCAGGGTAGCCCTTGGCCGGCCCGGATACCACAGACTTAGTATTTCTGCGTCAGTTGCTGTCACTTGAGGACTGACACCAGGGCGTCACTAGTATAAAGTAAGGAAGCCAATGCCATTACATCAGCTTTTCTTGGCCTAACCTGTCAGAAGCCCCCCAAGTAGGAGGCCAGGGTCTGATGGAAGAAACCCCACCAGTGGAAAATAAATACCAATATGTCCCTTGAAAGGAAAGGAGAACAACAAGTTAGAATGGTAATAAGAAGAGAAAGAGAAGAAAGGGGGATGGAGGGGGGGGGCAGGACTGCAGCAGTGAATACACTCTAACATCTACATTTATGGTAAGTGTACACAACTGCATTATGTTCTTCGTGTTTCACTGTTGCAGTCATCACATTTGGGTTGATTCCCAAAGCTGAGGAAAAGGGTGGAGGCAGTCAAAGAAACTAGGGGCTGGCTAGGATGCCCTGCAAGACTGCAGAGGCAAACCCTGCCCTGGATTTGGAGAAGAGAGGCAGGTGGTAATGCTTGGTAAAAGTGTGAACAGATGTCCAGGTGGCAGCCTCCTGGATGTCCCTGGTGGAGACTCCCCTGAGGAAGGCCGCAGAGGCAGAGGCTGCTCTGGCGGAGTGTGTCCTGACCCCCTTGGGGGGAGGCTTTCCATGCTGTTTGCAGCAGAAATGGATGCAGTGTGATATCCACTAGGAAATGGCTTGTTTGGAGATGGCTTTGCCTTCTGTCCCTGTAGTAAAGCTAACCCAGCAATTGATCAGACTTTCTGAAGGATTTAGTCCTGTCTAGATAGAATCTGAGCTATCTGTGCACATCTAGACAGTGAAGAATCCTTTCCCTATTGTTCTGGGGATTAGGAAAAAAGGTGGCAAATGAATGGATTGTTTGAGAGCCACACACCTTGGGCATGAAGGATGGGTTAGTTCTGAGGGATGCCCTGTCTTCATGGAAGATGATGGGTTCCACAGCCATGAATGCTTGCAGCTCAGACATTCTTCTGGCTGAAGTGATGGCCAGAAGGAAAGCTGTCTTCTAGCACAGAAATTTCAGCTCTGCAGAAGAAGTGGATTCAAAAGGGGGCAGGGTGAGCTTTTCCAATACAAAGTTAAGGTCCCAAGCTGGTGTTGGTGCCCTTCTGGGTGGCCTCAAGTTGCTAGTCCCTCTTAGGAACTGTTTGATCAAAGGGTGTGAGAAAAGGGGCTGCTCCGTGGGGAAAATGAGCAATGAGATTGCAGAGGCATGAATTTTTGTAGAGGAGAAAGAGAGGTCACTGTGCAGTAGGTCAGCTGAGTAATCCAGGATGAGAGGGAGGGAGGGCTGTGCCGTACTGGCTCCCTTCGCCTGGATCCAGGTGCAAAACCTTTTCCATTTATCAGCATAAGACTTTCTGGTGCTAGGACATCTGGCCTCACAGATAACATCCAGAACCTGTTTACTGAGGTTAGCAGACTGGTTCAGGGTTAGGGAAAAAGCCAAGCTGCCATACTGAGTGTCTGCAATTGGGGATGCAAGAACTCCCCTTCCCTCTGGGTCAGAAGGTTTGGAATCTGAGGAAGATGCCATGGGGTTGAGTGAGGACGGGCTGCGCAGTAAGGGGTAGAAGTAATGCTGGGCCCAGTCTGGAGCTATACGAATGGTCCTTGGTTTTTCTTCCCTTATTTTGAGCAGTACCCTGGGGATGAGAGATAGGAGAGGAAAGGCATAGACCGATAGATTGACCCAAGGGGAAGGACAAGGCATCCACTTTCCAAGCCATGCAGTGATGCTCCCTGGTGCAGAACTTGCTGAGCTGATGGTTGGTGTATGAGGCATAGAGGTCCACCTTCAGGCTTTCCCATTTCTGAATTATTAGGGTGAAGGTATTTCTGTTGAGTTGCCACTCATGTGGGTCCAGAAGATTACTGCTTAATTGGTCTGCCAGAAAGTTGAGAGAGCCTGGTAGGAATTGTGCTAACAGCTGTAGATGTATGGCAGAGGTTCATGACGGTAGGAGAGAGTCACTCCCTGCGTGTTGATGCATCACATCACAGTGGTGTCTGCTTTGATCACAAGAGCCCTGGAGAGAGAAGGGGCTTGAAAGCTATCAAGGCGTGCTGCACAGCCATCAACTCTTTTTGACTGATGTGCAGAGAGATTTGCTGTGAGCTCTATTGGCCCTGTATGCACTTGCTGTCCAGGTGTGCACCCCAAGCATAGTCTGATGCATCGGTGGTGAGGGCCTGGGCAGCAGGGGGTGGGGAGAAAGGCATTCTCTTGTTGTGGGAGCATGCTGTTGCAAACCAAAGAAAATCTTTTCTGAGGCAAGGAATTATAGGTGGAAGAGTTTCCAGGTCTTGAGAGTGTTGGCACCAAAGGCTCTTTACGTACCACTGAAGTTTCCTCATACACAGTCTGGCATATGGAATGAGTAGTATGCAAGATGCCATGAACTCCAGAGCTTGCAGGACCTTCCTTGCAGTTAACTGGGGCTTGGTGGCTAGTTGAGAGACGTAGGCTGTCAGGAAAATCTGTTTCTCTGGAGTAAGGTATGCCATCTGGGAAGCTGTGTCCAGACTTGCTCCGAGGAATACTATCCTTTGGATTTCTTTTCGTTGATTGCATACCCTAGGAAGGTTAATAGGGTCCTTCCAAAGGCCAGGTGCTTGAGCAGCTTCTCCTGGCTGTCTGCCTGAATAAGGCAGTTGTCTGTAAATCTGAAAATTTCTTGGTCAGCAAAAGGCAATGGTCTGAGACAGATATTCTGTAAAAACTCTGGGAGCAGTAGATATGCCAAACGGAAGTGCAAAGAACTGAAAGTGTTGAGATCCTGCCCTGAACCGGAGATATTTCCTGCATGATTCCCTGGTTGGAATGTGGAGGAAGGCCTCTTTTAGATATAGGGTGGCTAGTCAAGCATTTTTGGAGAGCATGGGTAGCAGCTGCTGGGGGGTAAGCATTCTGAATTTTGGGATCACCAAGAAGGTGTTTAGAATGGATAGATAGAGGATGGGGTGCCAGGTGCCCTCTTTTCTGGGCATCAGAAAAAGTCTTGAGTAGAAACCTTGTCTATCTGTTCAGCAGGAACATGCTCTACTGCCCTCAGAGAGAGCAGGGAAAGGATTTGCTTTTGAGCCTCTGCCCACTGATTTGATGGTAGATCTGGGAACCCTTTTGCGGTTGAAAGGGTGTGGAAGGAAAATTTGTATCCCTGAGAGACAATCTTCAGAACCCAGTGGTCCTTGGTATTGGTGGTCCAGGTGTCTGAGTGAAAGGAGAGTTTTCCTCCTAGGGGTAAGTGACGGTGGGCAGAGGGAGGAGGTGGAGAGATGAGTCACTGTGAGTTTTTACCATTAAGGGGGTGGCTTAGAACTCCCTGGTTTTGAAGTGGAGGTAGTCTACTGCTTAGATCTCTGCCTTCCCTGGGGCTGCTGTCTGGGGGGGCTGCTTCCGTGGAGCCTAGGCTGGGTCGGTTTACTTAGAACAGAAATGGACCAGTGTTTGGAGGGACAATGCCTGCTAAACCTAGAGGACTGAACCTCCAAGAAATCCTGAAGTGTTTGCATAGATTTTGCTTTTTATTCCATCTACTTTAAGACCTCTTCTGCCTTAGTGCCAAATAAGTTATCTTTGTGCAAGGGGGCATCCAACAATTTAGATTTGAGATGATCTGGCAGGGGCTGTTCCTTAAGCCACGCATGCCTTCTAATGACAGATCCGGTGACTGCTGCCCTGCAATAAGCTTCTAGGGCGTCAAAACCACAGTGCAAGGTATGTTTAGTTACTTGACTTGCAGAATGCATTAACTCTTGCAAATTTTTAGATTCTGCCCAAGCAGGAAAGGAAGACTTTTTGTTTCAGGAGTTCCAAGGTATGTTGCTGAAATTTCATCATATGGAACTGACAATTTAGTGCCCTGATAGCAAGAATAGTGGAGGTGTACACTTTTTTACCCAATCTGTCCAATGCTCGGGAATCCCTGTCTGTGTGGGTGGGAGTCTTAGTGGAGTTTGCTTTAATTCCTTTTGGCCCTTGAGAAATGACATCAGGGTCAACTGTAGGATTTTTAAAAAGATATCTGTGAGAGTCAGGGACTCTATAGTACCAGTCTGGTTTCCTGGGATTAGGAGGAAGGGCTTCAGGATTTGAGGAAAACATCCTCCACAACATCCAGGACTATTGGGAAGGCCAAAGGTCTGTGTTGTGGAAGATCTAGGAATTCTCTGAGTCTCTTTTTAGACTGAGGGTAGTCCTGACTCTCACATAGGAAATGCTTCCTTAAAGTATGCAGGGTTTCCCCAAAGGAAAAATCCTCTGGGGGAGAGGCTGAAGGAATGGAATCCTCTACATCACAATCCTCTTAAGTGGAGAGGGGTTGCATGTCTTCATATTCAGAAGCATCAGACATCTGACTCTTGTTCAGACAAAACTACAGGGGACAGATCTCTTTTCCTTTTGGAGGGGGTAGCTTGGCTTCCCCTGATCAGCATAAGGTCTTCCGCCATTTTAAGCATTTGAGACTGAGGCAAGGTAGCAGGCGCCTGAGAGTGGGTCACTGGTTTCTTGGGTGTGGTTCGAACCCTGGGGCTAAGAAATTCGGTAGTTTTAGAAAGAACTGTGGTTGCAAAAGATGATGTCGGTTTGTGTCGAGATTCAGTAGTGCAAAGGACTTCCTCGGAAGGCAGTGCCTGCTCAGCAGCTCTGGACCCATCCCAAGATTGAGACTGCAGGAGCCTTAGTCAAAGAAGAGTTTTGCAGCATACCGGACTCCAAAAGGGTCTTGGTAACAACCTGCGAATCGACAGAAGTGGGCATCAGGGGCTGCAAAAGTGCCTCAATGAGGACCAGAGAACTGACTACTAGTTTAACAGAAGTGTCGTCGGTAGGGTTGGACCTGTGCAGTCCATCTCTGTCTTTATCTTTACGTTTTTTCGGAAGATCTGCTGTCGGATGGCTTACCAAAGCCATATCTGAACTTGAGGACTGTAAGTGAAAATATCTGGCTACAATAAGGGACCGATGACGGATAGCTCTGGCATTGAACAAAGCAGAGAAGCGACAACGAGGGACGTTGTGGTCTGGGCCTAAACAAGTGACGCAGTAAGAGTGGAAATCTCGGTCTGGTATTTGTTTTCCACAGGAGTGACAATTATTAACTTTTTCTGACATTGGTTAGTGCAAGAAAAAAGGATCCCCAACAGGTTACTTAGCTTTAGAAGACTTCAATTTCAATTCGGTAGACGAAAACTCAGGTAGCAGCCGACCGGCACTCATGCAAACTGCTTCTGCTTCAGGCTCCTTGGCAAGAAAGATTGATGTTATGGTGTCGGCTGCCTTACTTTATACTACTGATGACCTGACGCAAGTCCTCAAGCGACAGCAACCAATGGAGAAATACTAAGTCTCTGGTACTCGGGCCGGTTGGGGGCTACCCTGGCAGGGATAACCTAAAGGTGATGACTGCAACAGTGAAACACGAAGAACATCCACTGCTACCTGGGCCAGAAGGCAGTCACCACAATGATCTTAGGGATTCCTTTTTTTAATCTTCAGAATTACCTTGGATATCGATACAAAAGCATACAGAGGCATTCCTGCCCCCAAAAAAAGCAAAAGGCACCCGTCTTCCAGGCTTCTTGCATAGAGTTCTGGAGAAGAATTTTCCCAGCTGACTGTTCAGAGGGGAGGGAGAAAATGCCTACTTGAGGAACTTGCCACAGATCCCTCAAATCTTGGAAAGCCCCTGATGTAATTTCCATTTACGAGGGTTTGCCTTTTTCATGCTCAGCTTGTCTGCCACACAATTTTGCTCTAAAGAGATGCAGCATGCCACTAGAGTGAGATTGTGTTGTGAAGTTATATCACAAGCTAATATGGCTAGTCTGCAAAGGGGGAAGATCTGGTTCCTCCTTGCTTGCTGATGTACCATATGATTGGCATATTATCTAACAAGTTGAAGTGGTCCTGGGAAAACGAAAGATGATTCTGAGTTGAGCATCTTGATCACAGCGAGCATCCCTTTTACAATTATGTGCCTGCACCTGTACTTGGTGACCCAAACACCCTGCCTTTGATCCCTCCTGAACTGCTCCCGAAACCAAGTTTGACATGTCTCTTGTGACTGACTGCTTTGGAGAAGGAAGGGAGAAGGGGAGGCCTGGATTTAGGGATATTTGCTGTCTCCACCAAGTGACTGCTCTTCTGACAAACCCCAGAACTGTGATTTGAAAAGATAATGGGTGTTAGTGCTGGGACCAAACAGACTTCAAATACAATTGTATCTTTCTTAATTGGAGTTTTCCCTGAGACACAAGAATCATAAATGTCATGAGACTCAAAATCCTGAGGTATTCCCTCTCAGTGACAAATGTCTGAGTGGAAAACCCTAGAAATAGATCTAGGTACAGACAGTACCAGTTGTGTACACTTACCATAAATGCAGATGTTAGAGTGTATTCATTGTTGCAGTCCTGACTTGTGAGACTTCCTGCTGTGGAAACCCTTGGCCGGCCCAACTACCAGAGTAAAAAATCTCCCTCCCCCTAACACTGGCAGACATCCTATCCGATGTCAGTACACTTGGGTATAAGGGGAGAAGGCAGACACCATGACATCAGTTTTTTTTTCTTGCCCCCTAGAAGGTAGAAGCCTCCAAGATGAACCATAAGCAAGGGTCCAAGGCAAAAAATGGGCCCTGCAGATAAAACACCTAGGGGGCCCTCTGGTTGAAGAAGTCAGAAGCAGACTACTACTGCTGGGGAAGGAAGGAGGGAAAGAAGCTTGCAACACTGAATATATTCTGACATCTACATTTATGGTAAGTGTACACAACTGTACTATGTTCTTCATATTTCACTGTTGCAGTCCTGACTAGTGGGATGATTCCCAAAGTTCAGATGGAGGTGGAAGGAAGTTTATGGGGGAGAGAGGATGCCCTGCAGGATGGCAGTGGCAAATTCTGATACAGACTTGCAGAAGGCTGTAAGTGGTAGTGTTTGGTAAAGATATGCACAGATGACCAGATAACAGCTTCCAAAATGACTTTAGTAGGGACTCCTTTCAAGAAGGCAGCAGAGGTAGCAGGAGCCTTAGTGGAGCGAGTCCGGACAACTTCAGGTGGCTTTTCACCATGATGGCTGTAACAAAAGTAAAAACAGTGAGAGATCCAGTTGGAGATGGTCTGTTTGGAAACTGGCTTCCCTTCAGAACCAATGGCAAAGGACACAGAGTTGGTCTAATTTTCTGTAAGATTAATTCTGTCAGGATAGTAGTGGAACTGTCTATGCACATCCAAGGAGTGAATGATTCTCTCCATCTGGTTCTAAAGCTTGGGGAAGGTGGGCAAATGGATAGCTTGATTCAATGATGTGTCCATGACCACCTTGGGCCTAAAGAATGGGTTAGTCCTGAGTAATACTCTGTATGAAAAATGTTTTCACTGTCATGACAGTTTGCAGCTCAGACACCCTCCTAGCTGAGGTGATAACTTAAAAGACTGCTCTTTTACTGGCTAAGAATTTTAATTCAGCAGAAGTTGCCAGTTCGGGGGGGGGGGCAGTATCAATTTTTTCCAGAGCAAAACTGAGGTCCCATGGAGGTGTGGGTTGTCTCCTAGGAGGTCTTATGTGAATTACTTCGCTAAGGAATTGTTTCAGATGGGGGTGGGAAAAGATAGAAAGAATAGGGATGTGAGGGCTAAAATGGCAGAAGCATGAATTCTGATGGAAGAAAACGATAGGCCTCTGTCAACCAGGCTAGCCAGGTAATGTAAAATGGTAGAGATACTGGCAGAGCTAGGATTGAGGGCTTGCTGCTGGCACCAAATGGAGAATTTTTTCCACTTGGCTGAGTATGACTCCCTAGTACTAGGCCTTCTATCATCCTTGAGAATGTCTTGAACTTGTTTGCGTAGGGTATTGTTCAGAGGAGGATGTTACGGGATTATCCAGGCTGAGACTCCGACTCTGCAGAGTCATCGGTAGGTACTAGGCTATCGCCCCAAGGGCACAAGTAAGCCTAGCCAACAAGGTTCCCTGGTTTACACCACCCAAGAAAGTTAATTTCCTGTGCCCCTGTCGAGCAGAGCCACAGAAGTGATCCCCGGGGTGTATTTCCTATTTCCCATCCACTCAAGATTTTTTTTGAAGAGTGCTAATGAGGAACTTTGCTTGGCATAGATAGGTAGCTTGTTCCAGAGTATAGGAAGTCTCTGGGACAGGACTCTATCCCTCCAGCATGTCCTGTTTATTGTGGTGACAAGGTGCAAGTCCTTAGAGCACGTAGCTTGGAGGGATTGGGATTTCTTTAGGTATAGCATGTCCAACAGCTCTGAGTTTAACATAGCTTTATATGTTAGGCAGAGATCTCCTCGGAGTAGGCGATTATGCTAGAGAGTAAAGCTGGGGTTTTTTTGAAACAGTCAGTTGAGGGCATCTGTTTGAGGCCAGTAATCCTCTTTGTGAGGTACTTCTGTGGCCTTTCCAGGTGCTGCAGATGTCTTGTGAGGTACATACCAAAAGGGGCATTTGTACTCTATAATGAGTCTGAGTGGCGAGTAGAAGGGAACAAGGATCTCTCTTTCCTGACCCTTTTGTGATATGGTGTGCCACATAGAAGGATTTTCTGACTATTGCGGTGATGTGATCAAAGGAGACTACTGTCCACCTGGGTCCCAAGGACTCATCACACATTCGGCGTTAAGCAGACTGCCATTTATGTGGTAGTTCATGCAACAGAGTTTTTACCAAAGGGGATGACAATGCACTTTTTGTCACTGAGTTTGAGGCCATACGTCTGACACCAAGCATCTGTCTCAGGGAGGCCCTTCTGTAGGATGTCCACATCATTTGGGGACTTGACTGGTTCCTAGTTTGCAGTCGTCTAGAAACTTCATTAGCCACAGGCCTTCTGTGTTAGCCTGTACTTCAGAGAAGTAGATAAACAGGAGAGGTCCCAGGACTGAACCCTGTGGTACTCCACTTGTCATTGGTTTGAACTTTTACAGTGTGGGTTCGGTCAGTGAACCAGTTGGCAACCCATCCTGTGTCATAGGAATTTATACCTAGTTTAGTGAATTTAGCTATAATTCCAGAATGGGGGATGGTGTTGAAAGCCTTGGCGAGATCAAAATAGGCTGTGTGAACCACCTTACCCTTGTCTACGGCTTTGGTGACTGCCTCAAAGTCATCGATCAGGTTCAGAAGGCATGATCTGCCTTTCACAAACCCGAACTGGGTGGGGTCCACAGTTTGAAGGTTTAGGAGTTCCATGATGATACGTTCCATTGCCTTGCAGACCAGGCTAGTCAGGCTAATAGGGCAATAGAGTTCCCAGGATCAGTAGTGGCTCCCCCTTTGTGGAGTGGGATAACTGTTGCTGTGCACCATTCAGTGGGCACAAAGCCTGACGTGAAACTATGATTGAACATGGTGCTTAGGTGGGGCGCCAGTTCATTCTGAAGTTAGAGTAAAACGCAACCTGAGATGTTGTCTGGTCCCCATGGATGCTGTGTTTTTGATTTTAGACAGTGCAGCTTTTACCTGCATAGATGTGATTACAGGGAGACTGCATTCTTCCTGTATAGCTATGGGCTCTTTAGAGGGTGAGAGGGGGATAAAGTTAGCACTGAACCTATCTGCTAGGATGTTGGTAATATCAGTTGGTTCTGTAATTTTCGTGCCGTTGTGCTGTAACTCAGAGCAGATCTGGTGTTGCCACTGAGATTCTTGACATAGCTATAGAATGTTGGGACACACAAACCTCTCCTTGTCCCGAGTCAGAATGCCTACTCTCGGAGGCAACTGCCACATATTTTCATTGGTTAAACGTAGAAGAGGATACCAATGACCCTTGGTCACCTTCCTTGACTTATAGGAGGACTCAAGGAAGAGGTGGGGGGGTACATAAAAGAAGAGGTGGCTCCAAAGGATAAAAGATATCTGTCCTCCAGGTTGTGGGTCATCTGCTCCTGGAACAGAATCTTTTTAGTTGAGCATTTTCTTTGGTGGCAAAGAGGTCTATCTGTGGGGATCCCCATTTCTGGACTACGGTGAGAAATGTTTCTTGATGGAGATGCCACTCATGGGGAACCATCAAGTTCCTGCTGAGGTGATCTGCTAGAGTGTTTTGAGCACCTGGAAGATATTGCATCATAAGGTGCATCACCAGAGAGTGAGCAGTCTCCCAGACCTGCATAGCTAGTCGACAGAGGGTAAAAGAATGAGTGCCTCCTTGTTTATGTACCACATCAATGTAGTGTTGTGTCTGTTTTGACTAGCAGGAACCCTGGTTACTATTTTTCTTTGAAAGCTATTAGGCCCTTCTGAACTGCCATGAGTTCTTTCCAATTTACGTGCTTGTTTCTGAGCTGAATTTCCCACCACCTTGGGATTGAGGGTGTGGAAATGAGCCCCCGGGTTGTCTCTGAAGCATCTGTAGTTAGAGAGTGGCCCTGAGGGGTGAACCTGAATGGGAGACCCACATTCTGGGCACAAGCCCATGTCCACCATGCAAATTCCTCCTTGAGGCAAAGGAACAGCTAAATTTCTGTCTCCAAAGACTGTCAGTGCTGACACCACAGATTGCAGAGGTACCACTGGAGCTTCCTTATGTGCAGCCTGGCCAAAGGAATCCTAAGGATACAAGATGTTATGTAAAGTACAGTTGTGTACACTTACCATAAATGTAGATGTTTGAGTGTCTTCACTGTTGCAGTAATCACTGTAGGGTTCTTCCTGCCGGCAGGCAGTCCTCGGTCGGCCAGAATCCCAAAGTCTGGGTCCGGCGTCAGCTGTTCAGTCATGCTCCCTGATGTCAGAGCGCCAGGAGTACAAAGCTGCCAGCAGACACCATGTTCTCCAGTTTTTCTTGCCCCAGATGTCAGGTGCCCAAAAGTGTAGGCTAATAGCAAAACAAAAATGTAACATACGACAAACCCCATACCCTGAAGCAAATACACCTCAGAAGAAGGGTGAAGTAGGAAACCACACTAATGAAAGCATAAGCGGGGACAGGAGGGTGGGTAACCCAGACTGCAACAGTGAAGACACTCGAACATCTACATTTATGGTAAGTGTACACAACTGTACTATGTTCATCGTGTTTCACTGTTGCAGGCATCACTGTAGGGTTGGAATTCCAAAGCTGAGATAAAGGGTGGTGGTTATAGAGTAGAAGGGGCGGCTAGAAGGCCCTGCAAGATTGCAGTAGCAAAGCCTGCCCTAGACTTAAGAGTAAAGAGGGAGATTATAGTGCTTAGAGAAAGTATGCACTGAACTCCAAGTTGCAGCTTCCAAAATATCTTTGGTAGGTACTCCCCTGAGAAAGGCAGCTGAAGTAGCAGCAGCTCTGGTAGAGTGAGTCCTAATTTTTCCTGGGATTTGCTTTCCATGATGAGAGTAACAAAATCTGATTCCATGAACAATCCATTTAGAAATGGTCTGTTTTAAAATAGCTTTGCCTTGGGAATTTGTTGCAGAAGAAACAAACAGTTGCTCTGTTTTCCTGATATCCTTGGTTCTGTCCAGGTAAAAAAGAAGTTGCCTGTGTACATCCAAGGAATGCAAGATGCGTTCCCCATTATTTTGTGGATTAGTGAAAAAAGTTGGCAGGTGAATAGTTTGATTTAAAGCCACTTTGGAAACCACTTTAGGCATGAAAGTAGGAATAGTCCTTAAAAACACCCTGTCTTGGTGAAAAATAATATAAGGTTCCACAGCCATGAGTGCTTGTAACTGTGAGACTCTCCTGGCTGAAGTCAAAGCCAAAAGGATAGCTGTCTTCCATGATAAATACTTAATATCAGATGTGGCAGCAGGCTCAAAAGAAGGCAGAGTGAGTTTTTCCAGAACATAGTTGAGGTCCCAGGCAGGAATGGGTGGTGTCCTAAGGGGCCTTAAATTCTTTGCTCCTCTGAGATATTGTTTCAGAAGTGGATGTGAAAAGATTGGAGGATCTGTATTGTAATGTGCAGAGATAGCTGAGGCATGTACTTTTATGGAGGAGAAGGATAAACCCTTATGTAGCATGTCTGTCAGGTAATGTAAAATCAATGGGATGTTAGGAATGAGGGGATCCGAATCCTGAGCATGCATCCAGGTGCAAAATCTCTTCCATTTACCTGCATAAGATTTTCTAGTGCTAGGCCGTCTGGCTTCTAAGATGACATCCATGACCTGTTTGGGAAGTGTAGGATTAATCATACACCCTGAATTTGCCAGGCTGAGAGTTTTGATATGAGAGTGCAGGACCTGGCCCTGGTGTTGGGACAAAAGATTTGAAATCTGAGGTAAAATCCAAGGAGGCTCCTGGGATAGATTCATCAGTGTTGAGTACCAAAATTGACAAGGCCAATTTGGGGCCAGTAAAATCATCTTGGGTTTGTCCTGCTTGATCTTTAATAACACCCGTGGAAGAAGAGTTAGTGGAGGAAAGGCATACCCCGAGGGGTTTCTCCAACTGAATGAGAGCGCATCCACTTTCCATGCTAGTTTGTGAAATGTCCTTGTGCAAAAAATCTGAAACTGCTGGTTGAGGGGGGGATGTAAATATTTATATGTCCGGGCAGCCCCAGGCTTCTGTAATCATCTTGAATATTTGGGTGTCTAGCATCCACTCGTGTGGGTCTGACAGGTTCCTGCTCAGGCTGTCTGCCAGAATATTTTGTTTCCTTGGCAGGAACTGAGCTTGTAGATCAACTTTGCAAGCTAGATCTGTGTTCCATAGAGTAATGGCTAGTCTGCAAAGGGGGTAGGAATGTGAACCCCCTTGCTTGTTTATGTACCACATAACTGTGGTGTTGTCTGTCCGTGTCAGTAGTTGTCCTGGCTGTAGAAGATCCCTGAAAGCCAAGAGGGCATTCTGTACAGCTAACATCTCTTTTAAATTGATATGTAGGTGCTTCTGATCCTCTGTCCAAAAACCTTGCAGGCCTTTCCCCTGCAGGTGGGCTCCTCATGCGTAATCCGAAGCGTCTGTGGTTAACACTTGGCTGGCTGGAGGCAGACTGAAGGCTTTCCCTTTGTTGTGAAAACATGCCATGGTCCATCAATGGAATTCCTTTTGTAGGCAAGGCAAGACAGCAATCTGTGTGTCTAGACTGTGGCAATGCTGGGACCATACACTTTTTAGGTACCATTGTATTTTTCTCATATGTAGTATTGCATTTGGTATGAGAAGGATGCAGGAGGCCATGTAACCCAAAGCCTGCAGGAATTTCCTTGCAGTTAGCTGAGACATTAACGCCAAGGTTTTGAAAGTTGAAGCCAGAGGAAGTTGGTTTTCGGATGTCAGGAATGCCATCTGGGTTGTTGTGTTTAGAAGAGCACCCAGAAAAGTTATCTATTGTGTGGGTGTCAAATTTGACTTTATGTTCACAGTGAATCCCAGGTACTTGAGTAGATTTTGAACAAATTCCAGGTGCTGGAGTAAGACATCCTTGCTATCTGCTTGAATAAGGCAGTCGTCCAGATAAGGGTAAATTTGAATTCCCTTGAGTCTGCAGTAAGCTACTACTGGTGGCAGGCACTTGGTGAAGACCCTGGGCGCAGTAGACAAGCCAAAGGGCAGCGCAGAGAATTGGTAATGTTTCCAGCCGGCCTTGAACCTGAGGTATTTTCTGCACTCCTGTCTGATAGGGATGTGTAGGTAAGCCTCCTTTCAATCCAATGTCACCATCCATGCATTTTTGCTCAACACTGGCAGGAGCTGCTGCAGAGTAAGCATCTTGAACTTTGGTATCTCCAGGAAAATATTTAAGACTGACAGATCCAGGATGGGTCTCCATGAATTTTGTTTTCTGGGAACTAGAAAGAGCCTTGAGTAAAAACCTTGGCCCATCTCTGATTGTGGAACCAGTTCTATGGCCCTCATAGCCATGAGGGATCCCACCTGGTTTAATGCCTCTGCCCATTGGTGTTTTGGTAGGTCTGGCCATCCGTTTGGTCTTGGCAAGGTATGAAAGTGGAATTTGTAACCTCTTGAAACTACATCCAGAACCCACTTGTCTTGGGTTATGTAAGTCCAATTTTGTTGAAAAAGAGAAAGTTTTCCTCCTAGAGGGGCTTCCAGGAGCCATGCAGGGGGAGTCATTGAGCCGGTTTTCTATAAGATTGAGGTCTGTCCTCTCCACCCCTGGGGGTGGAAGCACTGCACTGTCTAGGTCTGTAAGAGGTCTGTGCTTGGGCCCTCCCCCTCTACCCTCTGAGGCCTGTCCGAACTGGGAAAGGACCAATTTTTAGTTGGCCAATTTCTGCTAAATCTTGGGGGCTGAACTTGTAACAAATCATTAACTGTTTGCATGGATTTTGCCTTATCCTCCATTTTCTTTATCACCTCTTCAGCCTTAGACCCAAACAAAACATTGTGCTGAACAGGAGCATCCAGTAACTTTGCTTTCACTTGATCAGGTAAGTTTTGTTACTTTAACCAAGCATGCCTTCTAATGACTGTGCCAGTGGCAGCCGCCCTGCATGAAGCCTCCAAGGCATCAAAACCACAGTGTAAGCCATGCTTCCCCACTTGCTCAGTAGCATGCATCAAATCGTGTAATTCCTTATTATCTGTACATGCAGAAATGGTACCTAGCTTTTGTTTCATAACAGACAGCAGGAATTGCTGACATTTTAGCATATGAAATTGACAATTTAAAGCCCTAATAGATAAAGTAGCAGGAGTGTACACTTTTTTGCCCCATCTCTCCAAAGCTCTAGAATCCTTATCTGTCGGAATAGGGTTTTTAGCAGAGGCGGCCTTAACCTTAGGACCCTGAGAAATGGTTTCTGGATCAGCCGCAGGATTTTTGTAAAGGAACTGGTGGGAGTCAGGGACCCTGTAAAATCTGTCAGGCTTAGCAGGGGCTGGAGGAAAGGAGTCAGGAGTTAAATTAGCCTCAGAAAAAGCATCATCCACAATATCCAAAATAGGAGGAATAGCAAGGGGTCTATGTTGGGGAAGAAGAAGGAAATCCCTAAGCCTTCTCTTAGATTCAGAGTACTCCTGTCCTTCCCAGAGAAAATGTTCCCTCAAGTCATGTAAAGTTTCCCCAAAAGAAAAATCCTCAGGGGGAGAAGCTGATGGAATGGATTCCTCAGCATCAGAATCCTCATAAGGAGGGAAAGTATATTCCTGTTCAGGGGAAGACACTGAAGAAATAGATGCCTGATCAGAGGATTCATAATCCAATTCTTGCCTTGGCCTTTTGTCTGGAGGGGGATGTGAACCCCTAATCATGGTTAGTAAGTCCTCCGCCATTTTAAGCAGCTGTTTCTGAGATTTGGGTCCCGGATCAGAGGAGGCCTGGGCTGGTGTCTGATTCAGAAGGAGTCTTCGCCTTTGTCTTTGCCTTTATCAGAAGCTGTGTAGGCCTGAAAACCCCCTCGGAAGCTGGTACCTGCACAGCAGCTCCGGACCCATCTGAGAGAGCATTGTCTGAAGGTCCTGCAGCTGGAGTACTCAAAGGCCTTGTTGGCTCCTCGTGGGCAATCTGTTCTGAAATGACAGACGACAGGGGCTGCGAAAGTGCCTCACTGACGACGGCCGAACCTGTAGCTGACTCTGCTTGTAAACAGTCATCTGATTTGGACCTCGGAGGCCTGTCCTTATCCTTGCGTCATTTGTGAACTCCAGTAGTCAGAAGCGTGTCCGATGACATTTTATAATTAAATCGCCTGCCAAAGTAGTGAAAAGCAAAATCGTACCTCCGCTTAATAGTACGTTGGTTAAATCTAGCACAAAACCGACAACTAGCTACGTCGTTGTCAGGGCCTAAACAAGGAATACAGTAAGAGTGGAAATCCTTATGAGGTATTTGCTTCCCACAAGAAATACAATTATTAACTTTTTCTGACATCGGACTGGAGCAAGAAAAAAGTTTCCCCAACGGGGTACTTAGCTTTGAGAAGAAGTAAGTCAGTCTTCGGACTGAAGCACGAAAAAATATCAGGAGTCAGCTGACCGGCACTTGCGAACTGCTTCCACCGCACGGCAAGAAAAACTGGAGAACATGGCGTCGGCTGGCAGCTTTGTACTCCTGGCACTCTGACGTCAGGGAGCATGACTGAACAGCCGACGCTGGACCCAGACTTTGGGATTCTGGCCGACCGAGGACTGCCTGCCGGCAGGAAGAACCCTACAGTGATGACTGAAACAGTGAAACACGATGAACATCCTAATGCTCTGAGGCAAAAACCAAGCTGCTGGACCAAAAAAGTACAGTTTTGTACCTACCATAAATGTAGATGTCCGAACTGGATAGCATCTGCAGTCATAACAACTGGGTTGTCCTGTCGTCAGGCAGCCCTGCAGTCGGCCGGATTCCAAAGTCCGGGTCCGGCTTCGGCTGATGTCGCACTCCACCCGACGTCATCACTGCTGGTCTTCGGGTATAAAAGCATCAGCCGACGCCATTTTCCTCAGTGTTTCTTGCCCCAGATGCCAGTAGCCCTCTTGCAGGCTAAAATTTGGATAGATGCCAATGTTTCCAAATAGATAGAGGTAAACACAACAATAAGCATGCATGTACATATATACAAACAAATGCACCATAAAAGACTCCCCCCCAACAGCTAGCTATTAGGAGGGTAGACACCCTAGGAGTACCACAGAGGGGAAGGAGGGAGGGTAATCCTGACTGCAGATGCTATCCAGTTCGGACATCTACATTTATGGTACGTACAAAAAGTACAGTTTTGTACCTACCATAAATGTAGATGTTCGAGGATCCACATTGCTGCAGTCCTAACTATTGGGTAGTCCGCTGTCCAGTCGGCCCGAATACCAAAGTATATGGCTGACGTCGGTCAGGGCGCATTAGACTGACGTCAGTACGTCAGGGTACTAATGCGCATGACCGACGCCATATCCTCAGTCTTTTCTTGCCCCAGATGTCAGAAGACCCTGAAAAGATAAGGCCAAAACCAAAAACTCCCAACATATCTGCATCAAAATATATATATATATATATATATATATATATATATATAAAATATACAAAATTAGCAAAATATAACCTCACCTACACAACCACCCCTAAACACAGAGGGGAAGGAGGGAGGGTAAATTGGACTGCAGCAATGTGGATCCTCGAACATCTACATTTATGGTAGGTACAAAACTGTACTATGTTCTTCATTCCACATTGCTGCAGTCCTAACTATTGGGTAGAATCCCAAAGCAGAGGTAAGGGAGGCTGGCAAATCATAAGGAAGCAGGAGCTGATAACATGCCTTGCAAAATAGCTGTGGCAAAACCAGCCCTAGACTTAGAGTAGAGAGGAAGGTGGTAATGCTTAGAGAAAGTATGCACTGAACTCCAAGTAGCTGCCTCCAAAATATCCTTAGTTGCCACTCCCCTTAAAAAAGCTGTTGAAGTGGCAGTAGCCCTAGTGGAATGAGGCCTAATCCCAGCTGGAATCTCCTTGCCATGATGGGAATAACAAAATGCAATGCAAAACCCAATCCACCTAGAAATAGTTTGTTTTGATACAGGCTTGCCCTGAGAACTCAAAGCAAAAGAAACAAACAACTGCTGAGACTGCCTAAAATCCTTAGTCCTGCTCAAATAATAACGCAATTGCCTGTGTACATCTAAAGTGTGCAAAATCTTTTCCCCTTTATTTTGGGGATCTGCATAAACGTAGGCAAATGAATAGTTTGGTTTAAAGCCACACTAGAAACCACTTTAGGCATAAAGGAAGGATTAGTACGTAATGATACCCTATCCTTATGAAAATCAAAAAAGGCTCAACCGCCATAAGGGCCTGTAACTCAGAAACCCTTCTTGCAGAAGTAATGGCCAACAAAAAAACAGTCTTCCATGACAAGTATTTCAGTTCAGCAGTAGCTGCAGGCTCAAAAGGTTGTAGAGTAAGTTTCTCCAACACAAAATTGAGATCCCAAGCAGGAGTAGGAGCTCTACGTGGGGTCTTATATTCTTTGCCCTCTAAGAAATTGCTTGAACAAAGGATGTGAAAACAATGGTGGGTCACAATCATAGTGAGCTGAAATTGCTGCAGCATGAATCTTAATGGAAGAGAAAGACAAACCTTTGTCCAATAACTCAGTAAGATATTGAAGAGCCACACTCAAATTAGGCTCTGAAATCTCCAAATTCTTTGCTGCAGTCCAAAATAAAAATCTCTTCCATTTTTCTGTACACTTTCCTTGTACTAGGTCTTCTGGCTTCCATAATCACATTTAAAACTTGTTGAGGAAGTTGAGACCTGCTGTCTTTCAAAACAGAATATGCCAGGCTGTTAGATGAAGAGAGTGAAGCTTGACATTGAGCAGACGACCGTCCTTCTGAGACAACAGATGTGGAATCAAGGGTAAAGGCCATGGAGGCTTCTTTACCAGATTCCTCAGTAATGGGTACCAATGCTGCCGAGGCCAATCTGGAGCTATTAAAATCATCCTTGGCTTGTCTTGTCTGACCTTTAGAAGCACCTTTGGAAGAAGAGGCAGAGGTGGAAACGCATACACATGAAGATTTTTCCAACTGAAAGAAAGAGCATCCACTTTCCAAGCTGTGTGATGAAACCTCTTTGTGCAAAACTTTGGCAGCTGGTGGTTCAGTGGAGAAGCGAACAGATCTATGTCTGGAGTTCCCCAGGACACTGTCAACTTTTGAAATACATGAAGATCCAGTTTCCACTCGTGGGGATCCATGATTTGTCTGCTTAACACATCTGCTAAGGAGTTCTGTGCTCCCGGCAGAAACCTTGCCTGAAGAGTTAGTTGCAAGCTTAGCGCAGTCTCCCATAAAATCATTGCTTGCCTGCACAATGGGTAAGAATGTGTTCCCCTTGTTTGTTGATGTACCACATGACAGTTGTGTTGTCTGTTAGAATCAACACCTGCCCTGGAAGAAGTAACTCCTTGAAAGCCATTAATGCAAACTGGACTGCTAACATCTCCTTCATGTTGATATGTAGATGCTGTAGTCTGGCAGGCCACTTGTCTTGTATCCACTTTCCATTTAGATGAGCTCCCCAAGCAATGTCTGAGGCATCTGTCGTGAGAATCTGACTCGCCTCTGGCCGGGTCACAGAGAGTCCCTTGTTTAGGTGACATTCCTGAGCCCACCACAAAATTCCTTTTGAATGCAAGGTATTATTTGAATGACAGTGTCCAAATCCTGGCAGTGCTGTGTCCATAGATTTTTGAGATACCATTGTAGCTTCCTCATATGCAGTTTGGCATTGGGAAGCACCAGAATACAAGATGCCATGAACCCTAAGGCTTGAAGGACTGTCCTTGCAGTCAGCCCGGACTGAAGAGATAGTTGATGGAAGTAACTGGAAAGATTCTTTTGTTTGTCCGGGGTTAAAAGGCCATCTGGGCTGCTGTATTCAGTCTCACACCCAGAAAGCACATGTCTTGAGAGGGTACTAGACTGGACTTTATTTCGTTCACAGAATACCCTAGGCATCTTAGCACTGCTATGACATATTCCAAATGCTGCAGAAGGTCTTCCTTTTCTTGAGCCAGAATCAGGCAATCGTCCAAGTAAGGATAGATTTGAATTCCTTTTAGCCTGAAGTAAGCTATCACTGGAGCCAGAACCTTTGTGAATACTCTGGGCAGTAGATAAGCCAAAGGGCAATGCAGAGAACTGATAATGAGAATTTCCAGCTCAAAACGCAGATACTTTCTGCAACTTAGTCTTATAGGCACATGAAGGTAAGCTTCCTTGAGATCTAAAGTTACCATCCAGTGATCCTTGCCCAGCAGAGGTAAAAGCTGTTGTAACGTCAACATTTTGAACTTGGGAATGTCCAGATAAGTGTTGAGGATAGATAAATCCAAAATTGGTCTCCACGTGTTCCCCTTCTTTGGTACTAGGAACAGGCGAGAATAAAATCCTAGGCCCCTTTCTGGCACAGGAACCGGCTGAATGGCCCCTATTTGGAGTAACTGAGAAATTTGCTTGTGAGCCTCTTGTCTTTGTAGAGGAGGAATGTCTGGCATGCCTAAGAAAGGAGGCAAGGTATGGAAATAAAACCTGTAACCGTGATGAATGATATCCAGAACCCATTTGTCTTGGGTAATTAAATCCCAATTTTCTTTGAAAAGAGACAGTCTTCCTCCTAGAGGTGCCGCCAGGCGAGAAGGCACTGGCAGCTGAAAAGGCAGGTCATTGGGTCTGCTTACGAAAGGACTGACCCCTGCCCTCACCAGAAGTCTGAGCAGGTGAACTCCCTGTCCTAGGCCTAAAAGCACCTTGAGCTCTGCCCCTACCACGTCTAGACCTACCCCTAGACTGGGAATCATAAGCAGGATAAGTCCATCCCTTAGCAGGCCAATTTCTACTAAACTTGGGAGGCTGCACCTGCAAAAAATCCTTAACAGTTTGCATAGACTTAGCCTTGTCCTCCATCTTCTTTAAAACTGCCTCCACAGGCGAACCAAACAACACATCAGACTGTAAAGGAGCATCCAAAATCCTTGTCTTAACATGCTCAGCTAAGTTCTGATCTCTCAACCAGGCATGCCTCGAAGAACAGAACCAGTGGCAGCCACCCTGGAGGAGGCCTGCACAGCATCAAAACCACATTGCAGGAATGTTTACCCACTTGTTCAGACACATGAACTAAATCCTGCAACTCTTTACACTCAATACCTTCTGCCAGAGCATCCACCTTAGATTTCAACTGTGAAAGAAGAAAATTCTGATATTTTAACATGTGAAACTGACAATTCAACGCCCTCATGGCTAAAGTGGAAGAAGTATACACTTTCTTTCCCCATCTATCCAAAGCCCTTGCCTCTTTATCAGGAGGGACAGGATTTTTAACAACTGAGGCCTTCACACCTTTAGGCCCCTGAGAGACAGTTTCGGGTCTGCCCTAGGACTCTTAAAAGATACTTATGAGCTTCAGGCACCCTATAATACCTATCCGGTTTAACTGGGGCAGGAGGCAAAGAATCAGGATTCAGGGAAGCCTCTGCAAAAACATCTTCCACCACATTCAAAACAGGAGGTATAGCTAAAGGCCTGTGCTGGGGTAAAACAAGAATTCCTAAGCCTTTTCCTGGAATCAGAGAAATCTTGACCTTCCCATTTAAAATGCTCCCTCATGGAATGCAGAGTCTCTGAAAATGAAAAATCCTCAGGAGGGGAAGCTGAAGGAGTAGAATCATCCACATCAGAATCAGAATAAGGAGGGTACTCCTGCAAGTCTTCAGCCGAAGACTCAGAAGCCGTCGAGCATTGCTCAAAACTCTCAAACTCAGATTCCACCCTAGGCCTCTTATCAGGAGGGGGCATAGAACCTCTTATCATAGTAATCAAATCCTCTGCCATTTTAAGCATATGTTTCTTCGGCAGAGACCCTGAAGTACTAGGAGAAACCCCCACTGAAGCAAAACTCGGCCTGCCCCTCAAAGAAGCCTTGGAAACAGAAGGGGAGGCTCTGACCACCTTAGGAAGAGAGGGAAGAACAGCCACCTGAGAAGCCCCCTCAGCCTGGCCTACTTCCTGAGAGGATACATCCTGTAACAGTAAAGTCTCTCCCTGAGACTCCAAAGAAAAACCTGGCAAAACCTCCGGCTCCACTGAGCCCTCTAAAGAACCGACGTCTGGGACTGTCGGTTCCTCCACTCTAGGCTTTGCTGTTTTGTCCTTGCGCTTTTAGCGAAGCGGGCCGGAGCATCCGGCGGCATTTTATAATTACAACGCTTCCCAAACACTAACCTGGCACAGTCTAACCTTCTCTTAATAGTGCGTTTGTTAAATCTAGCACAAGAGCGGCATCCAACAACGTCGTGCTCAGGCCCTAAACAAGGTATACACAAAGTATGGTAATCCCTATGAGGTATCTGTTTCCCACAAGAAATACAGTTATTCACTTTTTCTGACATCCGGTTAAATACTGAGGCAAGAAAAACCAAAATATTCCCAACGGGTACTTAGCCAACTTTGATTCGGTCTGAAACTCTGGCTTCAGAAACTTTCAGAACGCCAACCTGCACTCGCAAAATTGCTTCTGCATCGGACCATGCGGCAAAAAAGACTGAGGATATGGCGTCGGTCATGCGCATTAGTACCCTGACGTACTGACGTCAGTCTAATGCGCCTGACCGACGCGTCAGCCATATACTTTGGTATTCGGGCCGACTGGACAGCGGACTACCCAATAGTTAGGACTGCAGCAATGTGGAATGAAGAACATCTGTACTATGTCCTTCATGGATGCATCTGCAGTCATAACAACTGGGTAGAATACCATAGCCAACTAGGGGAGGAGGATAAAAGTAGATTATGGTGTGTTTAGGATCCCTTGCAGTACAGCAGTGGCAAACCCTGCTCGGGATCTGGAATATAGAGGCAAATTATAATGCTTGGCAAATGTATGCACGGAGGTCCAAGTAGCCGCCTCAATAATGTCTTTGGTTGCCACTCCTCGTAAGAAGGCTGTGGTAGTGGCTGTTGCCCTTGTAGAATGAGGTCTTATGTTCTGTGGAATTGGTTTTCCATGGAAGGAGTAACAGTATCGTATGCAATTTCCTATCCATTTGGAGATTGTCTGTTTGGAAATAGCTTTTCCTTCCCTTCCTGTTGCATAGGCTACAAAAGTTGGTCAGTCTTTCTGCTATTTTTGTTCTGTCCAAGTAGTAGCGTAGCTGTCTATGTACATCCAAGGTATGCAGTATTCTTTCCCTCTGTTTTGTGGGTTGGGAAAGAAGGTAGGTAGGTGGATTGCCTGGTTTAAAGACACTCTGGATACCACCTTGGGCATAAATGTAGGATTAGTCCTCATGGACACTCTATCTTGGTGGAAGATTAGGAAGGGTTGCACTGCCATTAAGGCCTGTAGTTCTGAAACCCTCCTTGCTGAAGTAATTGCCAGTAGGAAAGCAGTTTTCCATGACAGGTGTTGTAGGTCTGCTGTTGCTGCTGGTTCAAAGGGTGATAGTGTCAACTTTTCTAGCACAAAGTTTAAATCCCAAGCTGGTAATGGTGGTTTCCTTGGAGGTTTTACATTCTTGATTCCTCTGAGGAACTGCCTGAGCAAAGGTGCGAAAAACAGGTGGATCAAAGCTGTATTCTGCTGAAATAGCTGATGCATGTATCTTGATGGAGGAGTAGGACAGGCCTGAATGAAGAAGTTCGCCAGATACTCCAGAATGTTAGGCATATCTATGTTTGACACATCTTTTCCTCTTTCCGTACTGCAAATGACAAACCTTTTCCATTTTCCAGCATAGTTCCTTCTTGTTGAAGGTCTGCGTGCTTCAAGAATAATGTCTTTAACTCTTTGGGAAAGTTCTGGATTAGCTGCTGCTATGTGATGTTCCATGCAGTCAGTTGCAACGTTTTAGGTTTGGATGTATGATGCTGTAGTTGTTCTGAGTTAACATCAAAGGCATCAGGGTATTGGCCACATATTGTTCGAGACATGCTCCTCAGTAGTGGGTACCAGTGTTGTCTTGGCCAGTTTGGAGCTATCAGGATTATCCTTGGACGTTCTTCCTTGATTTTTAGTAGTACCTTGTGTATCAAAGGAAGAGGTGGGAATGCATATGCTGTTAGGCCTTTCCAGTTGAAGGAGAGCGAGTCCACTTTCCATGCTAGTGGGTGGAATGTCCTTGTGCAGAATTTTTGAGCTGGTGATTGAGAGGTGATGCGAATAGGTCTATCTGTGGCATTCCCCATTTCTTTGAGATGGTCTTGAAGATGTCCGGGTGCAGCTTCCATTCGTGGGCATCCAAAGTGGTTCTGCTTAATATGTCTGCTAGAGTATTGTCTTTCCCGGTACAAATATTGCCTGTAACTGGATGTTGTAGCTGAGTGCCAGGGTCCACAGCTCCAAGGTCATTCTGCATAGGGGTATGAATGAGTGCCTCCCTGTTTGTTGATGTACCACATGACTGTGGTGTTGTCTGTCCTTATCATCAACTGGCCCTCTTTGAGAAATGGTTTGAACTTTTGGATTGCCAGTTTTACTGCCAGCATTTCTTTTAGATTGATGTGCAGGTGAAGTTGATCCTGTGTCCACAATCCTTGCACGCATTTGGCCAGCATGTGGGCCCCATCCTAGGTCTGAAGCGTCTGTTGTGATGGTCTGGCTTGCTTGACATCTGCGAAAGGGTAGGCCTGGGTTTGACTGGCATGCCTGAGCCCACCATAGGAACTCCTGTTTTAAGCATGGAATTAGTGGGATTTCTGTTTCTAGACTGTGTCTGTGTTGGGACCATAAATTCTTTAGGTACCACTGTAGTTTCCTCATATGTAGTCTGGCAAATGGAACCAAGATTATGCATGATGCCATGAAGCCCAAGGCCTGCAGAACTTTTCTTGCTGTTAACTTGTTCAGTTTTGTTAGTGCCAAGAAGTAAAGAGGAAGTTCTTTTGTTTTTCTGTAGTCAGGAATGCCATTTGTTTTACTGTCTCCACTTCCGCCCAAGAATGTCCTTGTTTCGGATGGTATCAGCCTTGACTTTTGTAAATTGACTGTGTATCCCAGTGCTTGTAGCAAGTAAATGACCCTTTGTAAATCTGTTGTCAGCTTGCTTTTGTTGTCCCCTTGTAGCAGGCAGTCGTCCAGGTATGGGTAAATATGAATTCCTGTAGTCTGCAATGGGCGATTACTGATGCCAGGCATTTTGTGAATACTCTGGGCGCAGTAGATAAGCCAAAGGGCAATGCTGAGAATTGATAGTGCTCTGATCCTGCAAGAAATCTGAGGTTTTCTTCTGCAGATTGGTCGAATGGGGACGTGCAGGTATGCCTCCTTGAGATCTAGAGTTACCAGCCAAGACTCCTTGCCCAGCATGGGAAGAAGTTGCTGTAGGGTCAGCATTTTGAATTTTGGGACAATGATGTATGTATTTAAGGTGGACAGGTCGAGAATTGGTCTCCAACTATTTTCCTTTCTTGGAACTAGGAATAGTCTGGAATAGAACCCCTTTCCTTGCTCTGCTGTTGGCACTCTTTCCACAGTTCTCATGTTTGCTAACTCCATTATCTGGCGTAGAGCCTCTGTTTTTTGATTTGGAGGTAGATTTGGCATTCCTCTTTTGACTGGTAAAGTGTGGAAGTGAAACCGGTAACCTTGATCTATGGTTTGTAAAATCCACTTGTCTTTTGTTATGTAGTGCCAGTTCTTTGAAAATAAGGTTAACTTTCCGCCTAGAGGAGCTGCTATTTGTTCCCTGGTAGGCGGATTTAGGGTTAAGTCACTGTGGTTGTGCTGATGTAGTGGCAGTGGCTGTGTCTGTGCCTCTGTTGTTACCTTGCCACTGTCGCCCTCTGTAGGCACCTCCTCTGGATTGGTTTCTGCCTCTGGAACGTCTATTCCTGCCCCTTTGAAATTTTGTGGAGTCAGGAAAGGACCAATTTTGGCAGGCCAGTTCCTGCTAAACCTTGGGGTTGAACCTGCAAGAAATCTTTAACAGTTTGAACAGATTTTGCCTTTTCTTCCATTTTCTTCATAACCTGCTGGGCAGGTGTACCAAACAAACTTGTCTTGTCCATAGGAGCATCTAGCAACTTAGCTTTAACATGATCCGGTAAAGCTTGTTCCTTTAGCCATGCATGCCTTCTTATCACTGTGCCTGTCATGGCTGATCTAAATGAAGCCTCCAGTGCATCATAGCCACATTTTAAGGAATGGTTGCTAACCTGTTGTATGTTATTTACCATCTCTAATACATATTTCTTATCAAGAGATTCATCAGTGGTTAGATTTTAGTTAACTGATCAAGCATAAACTCTTGGTATTGTATCATGTGAAACTGACAGTTTAAAGCTCTAGCTGAGAGAGTAGCTGAAGTGTAGACCTTTTTACCCCATCTGTCTAATGACCTTGCTTCCCTTTCAGAAGGAATAGGGTTTTTAGCTGTGGTCGCGGCTACTGCCTTGGGACCCTGGGATATAGTTTCTGGGTCTGCAAGTGGGGCCTTGTAAAGGTGGTGATGAGTATCTGGCACCCTGTAAAATCTGTCTGGTTTGGCAGGGGCTGGGGTAAAGAATCTGGAGCGGAGCAAACATCATTGAAAGCATCATCCACCACAGAGAGAACAGGAGGTATAGCTAAGGGCCTGTGCTGTGGGAGGTGCAGAAAGGTCCTAAGTCTTTTCTGGAGTCTGAAAAATCCTGTTGCTGCCATTGGAACTGTTCTCGCATGGCATGCAAGGTTTCCCCAAAGGAGAATTCTTCTGGTGGGGAAGCAGCTGGAATGGATTCTTCAGCATCAGAATCTTCAAAATTGGAGAAGGAGCCTCTGGCTGGTCAGTTATGTCTGATTCATCCGCAGAATCATCAGAAGACACTGGCTCAGAGGGCTCTGCCCTAGGTCTCTTCTCTGGGGGCTGAGAGGCCCTGTCTGGGTGAGATTGAGATCCTCTAATTAAAGAAATTAAATCTTCTGCCAAAGTAAGCATTTGAGAACTAGAAGAGGGCCTGGAAGTGGGGGTATTAACAGGCACTGTTTTAGTAGTCTTGGCTGCTTTAGCCCTGGCGAAGGCCTTAATGGACATGGCTGCTGGAGGCCTAGCAGCACCACGTGCTGGGGTAGAGACATCCAAGGGATGGTGTCTGATAAGTCAACCACCGTAGTGGGTAAAATTTCTGAGGTCGATTCAAGAGTTGTAGCAGGGGCCTCAGTTGTAGGAATAGGTTCAGCTGTACTTTGATCAGTTTTCTTGGTTTCGGCGAAACAGAGACACTCGCGTTTGCTTAACCATGGTTTCGGCCGAAACCGCGGACCGCGAGTGTCGGTCTTTTTCTTTGGGTTTTTGGTAGATTGGGTAGTCGGAGGATCCGACGGCATAATGTACGCAAAATCAGAACCGAAAAACTGTTCTGCAAACTCCGACCGACGCCTAAGCGTTCGTCGGTTGAAAGAAGCACAGGTCGAACAGGCTGCTACGTCGTGGGCTGGGCCTAAACAAGGCAGACAGTAAGAGTGGAAATCTTTATGAGGTATTTGTTTCCCACAGGTTAAACAATTGTTAACTTTTTCTGACATCGGCTGAGGCAAGAAAGAGTCCCCAACGGGTACTTAGCTTTAGAAGTCTTGAAGTAGTATTCGGTAGAAGTAATCTCTGGATCCGACCGACCGGCACTTGCGAACAGCTTCTGCTTGGCCACGCGGCAAGAAAGACTGAGGAAAATGGCGTCGGCTGATGCTTTTATACCCGAAGACCAGCAGTGATGACGTCGGGTGGAGTGCGACATCAGCCGAAGCCGGACCCGGACTTTGGAATCCGGCCGACTGCAGGGCTGCCTGACGACAGGACAACCCAGTTGTTATGACTGCAGATGCATCCATGAAGGACATCACAGCAGGCGAATAGAGGCTGAAGTCAATATAAATGAATATAAATTCAATAATTTAGAGTAAAACATGTTCAATTCGCTTTCATCTATACTACAGACTTCTTCAGAAACAATATCTCAAAAAACATCTCCTTATAAACCCCACCTTGTTAAAACAGTCAATAAATCAATTAATTATAAAAAGTAATGAAACAAAACACAAACACTATAATCTATAGCATTATTAAAGATGCATGTAAAAATGTTTTTACTTCATATCAAATACTTAAGTACAAACAGCAAATCATTTTTCTTTTAGAAAGCATTTGATGTTTATAGTGTCATTAAGACCAGGATAGGTATCTGCCCCTAACCTCAACTGCCATAATGCCTCTCTTCTCTCTAATTTGTTTCTACAGTTACCGCCTCTCAGGTCTTCAGAGACTTGTTCTAAAATACTAAACATATTTTTTTTATTTACACAATGTAGTTTATGTCTATATAGAGCATTTTGCTAATGCTCTGAGGAATTCCCTAGCTGAGAGACACTGTGTCTGTATAAGGTTTTGGAAATATGGAGTCAGGAAGGAGACCTATTCTGGAAGGAAGGCATGTTTTTGAAGGGAGGAATCCAGAACAGCCCCAATGAAAACTATCCTGGTGGATGGCTCTGTGTTGGACTTTTAAAGATTTATGGTGAACCCCAGGAAAGGTAAGGAGGTACTGAGTGAAGGCCAGATCCTTGAGAAGCTTTGACCGACTCTTGGCTTGAATAAGGCAGTCGTCTAGATGGGAGTAACTCTGGATCGCTCTTTTTCTGCAGAAGCGATCACAAGGGGCTAAACACTGTGAAGACCCTGAGAGCAGTAAGACAAGTCAAACGGTAGTGCAGAGAATTGAAAGTGACTGGTACCTGGCTTTGAAAAGTAGAAAACTTATGCAAAATTCCTGTATAGGAATGTGGAAGTAACCACCTTTTAGTCCAGGATGACTATTAAAGCCTGAGGGGCTATCATGGGAAGAAGTTTTTGAAGAGTCAACATTTTGAATTTTCGTAAGAGCAGGGATTGATGGAGGTGGACAGGTCTAGAATAGTTGGCAAGAGCCTTCCTTTCTGGGAACCAGGAATAGCCTGGAATAGAATTCCTTCCCTACTTGGTGTTCTGGTATTGGTTCCACTGAGCCTTGTGAGAACAGGTTGTGAATTTAAGAAAGGACCTCTGCTCTTTGATTTTGTGGAATATCCAGGTCACCTGAGTATCTTAATGGCTCTTTGAAAGTAAGCCTATAACCATATGAGAACCGTGAAAAACTGAAAGGCTGCCAGCCCAGCTGGATAGAGTTTTGTAGATAACTCTGTCACTGTAAATATTAATAAAATCTACAGGCTGTTTCACAAATGTAAAGAAAACTGTGTTAAATGCTGAACTTCAAAAATGCAGTGCACTCTGCTGGAAGAACGCTGATAAAGTAAACCATTATGACTGATCTCAAACCTCGGAGACAATGTCTGGACTAAGGAATTCCTTCTATTGTTTTGAGACAAGAGTTAATTGCTAGATTTTACATGTACAATGTCTTTTATTGCTGTGGTGTCCTGGCCAGGTGCAAGGTCAAAGAATGGTTAAAACTCTGAATTTCTGTTAGCTTACGAAATTAAATCAATCAGAAGTGTCAAGAATGATGTAATCTAAAATGAGTCTGCAGTGATGTATTATCAATTT
Organism: Protopterus annectens; assembly: GCF_019279795.1. Taxonomy (NCBI): domain Eukaryota; kingdom Metazoa; phylum Chordata; order Ceratodontiformes; family Protopteridae; genus Protopterus; species Protopterus annectens. The sequence continues at coordinate 402,618,306 of NC_056741.1, forward strand.
AAGACATTCTCAGGGACAGAGAATTGGAGCATTTTGGATTTTGTCTGAAGAACATCCACTCACCAGCACTTGCTTGCTCTATATACAAGTAGGACCTTAGACTTTAGTGTTTTTCTTAAGAAAAAGAAAATAGTAAATTTACGGTTCCTATTAGATGACCGAAGACACATTCTTTCGAATGTGTCTTGGTCGAACTTTTAAAGACAAAATGACTAAGTGGCATACAAGTGAATTCTTTCCCTGGGAAAGAAATTGCTGAGCTGCGTCCATTACTTTGCCATTTCCGTCACTGTAGTGCGATCTCGGAGTTAGTATATTTAAGTAAGGGGGTGTGGGGGGCACAGCCCCCCACGTTGGGGGGTGTGGGAGGCAAAGCCCCTCACTTTATGTTATGTTTTAAGTGTTTATTTTTTTTGGAACAGCGATTTTTTCCCCTTGGAAAAAAATCGCTGTTCTAAGCGTTCCAGTTTATAAGCTTTCGCTTATTACATGGGGTCGATAAATCATCGTTCGCTTTTCTAAGTGCTCAATTTAATATAGATCCTAGGTTTAGACTAGCTGTTCTCTATTTATGTCAGACTATTCTACAGTATTTTAAGCATTTTCCTGTGATCTCTGAACTCTTGACTAGCACTGCACTGAATTAAAAAGATTTATTTTGTGTTTTTATTTATTAAATATTTTTAAACCTTTCAACTGTGGCTGTTTTGTGTAGAAATAATTTAAGTTCTAGAGTACATTGCATGTATATAGTGATACTGTACAAAGCCACTCCAAATAACCCTTGCTGTTCGTCACACTTGCTAACTGGATAATAATATTGCACAGTAAAATTGGACATCCTTTGGTAAGGGCCTTAGAAGCTGATATTAGTGGTTGATGGCAGCTGGCACTACCTTACAGCCTGGGCAGAACAGGGGCACAGCTGAAGAACCTGTGCCAGCCTTCCCCAGGAGTGTCTGTGTGTCTGCATATAAATCAAAGCTTAAAGTGTGTCAGCTACTTGGGCAGGTTGGAGAGAGAGGGTGCTGGAGGTTTAAGCTTGACCACTAGGCTGAAATCAGAATCATATAGCTGTGCCAGTGGGAGTCTTACTGGGGACCTGTAGAGAAATGGAGGAGAATGAGAACTGCTATGCCAGACCCAGAGTGACTGTAAACTCTGTGTGCTCTTAGGAGAACTTGTACTTTATTGTGTGTGTACTTGTTATCCTTCCCAATGTGCACACCCCTCACTGATGTTAGTGGTGAGGACTGAGGCTCCTTGATTACTGGGTCAGTGCATGGGAGTCAGATATTAATTGGTTGGCAGTGGTGGGATATCCACACCACATATTAATTGGTTGGCAATTGGCTTGTAGTGATGTGGGTAGTGAATTTGTGTAGCTTGTGTACGGTGATCACTGAGGGTGTTTTTGTACTGTAAATCAGCCATGCAGTGAATATTCAGAGTTCAGATCACAATTGTTTTATTTCTTTTGTTAGCTTAGTCAGTCAGGGGAGAGCAGGCAAGCATGTCAGCAAAGGAGTATGGGCAAGCTGACAAAGAGCTAGTTGGTTGAGATGTGCCAGGCTGTGGAACTGGTGCATGTAAACCCAAGGCAGACATGACTGCAGCTTTGGTCACAGCTGCATCAGAAAACAGCAGTCAGGACAATGATCAGACTGGTTGTGGAGATGTACAACACTCAGAGAATGGACAACTCAACCTTTCTGCAGAGGACTTAAAAATCCATCTGGAGCTAAAGAGACTTGAGTTGGAGGCCAAGTGCTGGGAAACAGAAGCAGCAGAGAGACTGAGACTTCTACAGGTTGAGGAGAATGAGAACTGCTATGCCTGGAAACTGAGGAGAAGGTGAGGCAGAGGCAGCACAGAAAGAAGAGGCTGACTCTTCAGAGTCATGGAAGTAATGGGGAAGGGTGTAACTGGACTCCAGAAACATAAAAGGTCAGTAAATTTCTTCTGCAGTTTACAGTGGGGTATAATTTTGATAGTTTCATTCATATGTTTGAGAGGGTATGTAAACAGTATGATGTTGACCAAAGGCTCTGGGTACGGTTCCTAACCCCTAACTTCATGGTAAAGCTTTAACGGTGCTGTCTAAATTAACTGACTAATTTGTTTTGAGTATACCGTTGTTAAGAATTGTTTGCTAGAATTTTTTAAGCTAACACCTGAAACGTATAGGAAAAAGTTTTTTGAGCACAGACTCAAGGAAGATGAAAGTGTGCGCGAATATGTTGCTGAACTGAGTACTTATTTTCATAGGAGGGTAGGTGGATGTCAGGTCACCACTTTTGAAGGGCTGGCAGACATTTTGGTGAGGGAACAAGCCCTTAGCACCTTGCCTGAGGACATGAGGATCTGGTTAGCTGATGGACAATGGGCTACTTGAAATGAATTGGGGAAGAAGAGAGACCTATGCCTAGCAAGTAGGGCATCCCTGCACAGGAAAGGGACCCCCAATACTGCTCGTGAATCCAAAGAAACACATGGTGGGGCAGCCCAGACTGCCCCAACAGAATCTGCCAGTAGCAGGGAAAGCCACTAGGCCAGGTACATGTCCAGGACCTAGGGTTAAATGTTTTAAGTGCAACCAGTGGGGCCATGTAGCATACAGACGTTCATGGAGGCAAGGTGGGGAACAAAAGGTGAGGAATCAGTAAGTGGGAAGAACAAAATGCCAACAGTAATTTCTTGAGACAACAAGAGTACCAAACTACCACCAGAGGTTATATCCTATCGTAGTGAATGGCAAAGAGGCCACTGTTGAGAGGCAGCACCTCTGACATAACTATTGTGAAGCCTGCAATAGTTACAGAGGAGCACTACTTGCCTGGGCAGTCGACTCCAATCAGAGCTTTAGGAGGGACCCCGTTCCAAATACCTTTGGCTAGGGTTCACCTTGACCAGGAGGGTGGAAATGGAAGCCAGCAAGTAGGTGTATTTGAGGCTATCCCTGCAGATGTCCTGATAGGGAATGATTTTGATAAGGCAGTACCATGTGTTTGTGCAGTTACACGCAGTCAGGCTTGGAGACAAGTGTGTGGGTCTGGTAGCCTGGGGGAGACCCATTCAGACTGCATACTTGCAGCCAGGACTGGTGAGGTGGTTACTTCAGGGAGGGAGCTACTCTGTAGCAGTGAGACTGAAGGCGAGCTATAACTGCTTGCGGGTACTGATGGTCCCCTGGACAGAGTGACTGCAAAGGTAGAGGTGAGTAATAGTACCCAGGTTGACAGTGAGGCACGACAGTCAGAGGATACCAGACTTCCAGTGAAAGGGGAGCTGGGAAGGGTTACAGAGAGAGCTGAGACAGATTCAGCTCTCAGACCCTGCATTACAAGGCCTAAGGCAGGTAGCTAGTGAGGCACCTGATTCTCAAGGGAAGGGTGAATCTGTATACTGGGACAAAGGGTTACTGTATAGAGAGTGAACCTCTGAGGGAGGGCTAGAAGGTGAGAGGATACAGCAGTTGGTAGTGCCTACAACTAAACGTCTGGCGCTTCTAGCCATAGCCCATGATATTTCCTTTGCAGGTCATATGGGCATAAAATGTACAAAGAGATGTATTATACAGAACTTCTATTGCCCTGGAATTTCCAGAGATGTAACAGGGTACTGCAAGACCTGTGAGCAGTGCCAAAAGGTAGGCAAGGCAGGAGACCAGGTGAAAGCTCCTTTGATGTCTTTGCCTGTGACTGAGGAGCCATTTCACAGGGTAGCTAGGAATATTGTGTGGCCTCTGAGTACCCCAAGTTCCACAGGGAAAAAGTAGATCCTAGTGTTAGAAGATTATGCTATAAGACACCCTGAGGAAGTGACTTTGTCCTCCATCGAGGCGGAAAAGGTGGCAAATGCTTTGTTAGAGATTTTCAGCAGGATGTGTGTCCCAAAAGAAATACAGAAGTGCCAATTTCATGTCAGACCTGCTGGCTTGTCTGTGGAAGTACTGTGGGGTGAAGTACCTGAATACCACCCCTACCATCGACAGACTAATGGTCTTGTTGAAAGGTTACACTCTATAACCAAGTCCATGCTATGGGCATTTGCAGACCAGTTTAAGAGGGAGTGGGACAAATATTTGCCCCATCTGTTTGCTTACAGAGAGGCTCCCGAGGAATCCACAGGTTTTTCACCCTTTGAGTTGATGCATGGGCATACAGTGAGAGGACCTCTAGATTTAATTCGAGGTGAATGCGAATCTCACAAGGAGTCTGCTGTGGCATATGTCCTAAACCTCAGAACAAGGCTCAGGGAGCTCATGGACTTGGCCCACGAGAACCTAGCAGAAGCCCAACAGCAGAAAAAGGTCTGGTATGACAGGGATGCTCGAGCTAGAGAGTATGCTGTAGGGCAGCAGATAATAGTTCTCATTCCTATTAGACATAACAAGTTGCAAGCAGCCTGGGAGGGACCCTACAAGGTGGTAAGCAAGGTAAGTGATGTTAACTACATGGTAGAACTGTTAGGCAGGAGGCAGGGACATAAATTGTACCATGTTAACATGATGAAACCTTATCATGACAGGAAGGCCATTGTGCTGAGTATTTGCAGTGGATTGCAGGAGGAGTCTGAGGGAGATCTGGTGACTGATGATCTCAGTGAAGCTTGGACTGACACCTTAGTGGAAGGGGTACAATGTCCCAGCACCTATCTCCTACCCAGGTTAGGGAAATGCAAGCAGTGTTACAGGAGTTTGGGGACATGTTCACTGGGAAAGCAGGGTGCACCCACCTGGTGCAGCACCAAGTGGATACAGGACCCCAAAGGCCTATTAGGCAGGCCCCTTATAGGGTGCCTGAGAGAGTCAAACAGACACAGAGAGGAGATACAGGAGATGTTGGAACTAGGGGTAATTCAAGAGTCCAACAGTCCCAAAGGCCTCCCCAGTGGTGCTGGTGCCAAAGAAAGATGGCAGCACCAGGTTCTGTGTGGACTACAGGAAATAGTCACACAGAGTCAGATGCTTACCCCATGCCTAGGCCAGATGAGGCCCTAGAGCAGCTGGGGGGGGGGGGGCTAAGTATCTTACCACCACTGACCTTGAGAAGGGTTATTGGCAGGTGCCCTCGACTCCCAGTGCTAGACAGAGTTCAGTCTTTGACACTTCTTTTGGCTTGTATGAGTTCACAAAGATGTCCTTTGGGATGAAAAATGCCCCAGCGACTTTCCAGAGGCTGGTAGATCATGTCCTAGCAGGAGGGTTTGCCCTTGCTCACCTAGATATTACCATCTACAGCCATCCCTGGCAAGAGCACCTGCAACATGGCAGGGAGGTGCTGGGCAGACTACAGAGGGCAAAGTTGACCATTAAGGCAAGTAAATCTCAGGTGGGTATGGCAGAGGTCTCCTTCCTGGGACAGAGTGGGGAGTGGTAAGATCAGGCCAGAACCTGCCAAAATGGAAGCCATTCAGGCATGGCCTGCACCTGTTACCAAAAAGCAGGTGAGGGCATTCATAGGAGCAGCAGGGTACTACAGAAAGTTTGTCCCCAGTTATAGTACCATAGCTGCTCCCCTCATGGACCTGACAAGGAAAAACAAGCCAGATAAGGTAGTTTAGACCACAGCATGTGAGCAGGCATTCCAAAAGCTTAAAGAAGCTTTGGAAGGACCCCCTGTGTTAGCCAGTCCAGATTACAGCAAATAATTTGTTGTGCAGATGGATGCTTTGAACCATGGGGTGGGGGCTGTACTTTGCCAGATTTCTTCAGGGGGAGAAGAGCACCCAGTGGTTTATCTTAGTCATAGGCTTCAACCCAGGGAGGAATGCTATGCAGCTGCAGAAAAGGAATGTCTAGCCATAGTGTGGGCTCTCCAGAAACATCAGCCTTACCTGTATGGAAGAAAATTCACTGTAGTTGCAGATCACAATGCCCCAACATGGTTACACCTAGCCAGCCAGTAAAATGCCATGTTGCTAAGATGGAGCCTAGGATTGCAAGCATTTATGTCAGGGAAGCACCCCAGTGGGGTTAGCAACGCCAAAGCAGACAGGCTCTCAAGACAGGGAATATGGTAAAGTATACTCATCAGATAGACCTAACCCTCTCGAGCAATGTTTCTCAAGGGACACTTGAAAAACTAGCATGAGTTCTCGGGTGTGTGTGTGTGTGTGTGTGTGTGTGTGTGTGTGTGTGTGTGTGTGTGTGTGTGAAAAAAGTACAGTTGTGTACACTTACCATAAATGTAGATGTTCGAGTGTATTCACTGATGCAGTCATTACATTTGGGTAATCCTGATGGCAGGTAGGCCTCAGCTGGCCTGAATTCCAAAGTCTTGGGTCCTGTGTCAGCCGCTGTCGCCCATTCCCTGACGTCAGGGGTATAAAAGATGCAGCCGAAGCAATTTTCTTTAGTTTTTCTTGCCCCAGATGTCAGGTGCCCCCCAAAAGGGTAGGCATAATTTATATAAGTATAATTACATGCACCAATATAAAATTTACTTTCATCTACAAGCAAATACACCACATAGGTTGTATAAATCAGAGAAGGAAAGATAGGTTCCAGGAGATGAGAAGGGGGATGGTGGGTGGGTAACCTGGACTGCAACAGTGAATACACTCGAACATCTACATTTATGTTAAGTGCACGCAACTGCACTACGTTCTTCGTGTTTCACTGTTGCAGTCATTACATTTGGGTAGATTCCCAAAGCTAAGGTCGGGAGGATGGAGCTAAACAGCATTGGGAGCAGCTATGAGGCCCTGCAGAACTACAGTGGCAAAGTCTGTCCTGGATTTAGAGTAGAATGGCAGATGATAGTGCTTTGTAAACGTGTGTACTGAACTCCAAGTAGCAGCCTCTAGAATGTCCTTGGTACGTACTCCTCTTAGAAAGGCTGCTTAAGTGGCTGCAGCTCTGGTTGAGTGTGGCCTAATGCCCTTAGGTACTGGCTTGCCATGGTGTACATAGCAGAAGCGAATGCAGTGGCCTATCCACTTTGAAATACTCTGCTTTGAGATGGCCTTTCCTTGTGATCCTGCAGCATATGTCACAAGTAACTGCTCTGCCTTTCTGAAAGCTTTGGTTCTGTCCAAGTAGAATCTAAGCTGTGTACGTCCAAAGAACCAGAATTCTCTCCCCCTTGTTCTGTGGATTTGGATAGAAGGTTGGCAGGTGAACAGTTTGGTTGAGAGCCACACTGGACACCACCTTAGGCATAAATGTTGTGTTTGTCCTCAGAGAGACCCTGTCCGGATAAAAATTGATAAAGGATTCCACAGCCATGAGTGCCTGTAGCTCTGAAACTCGTCTTGCAGAAGTTATTGCTAGAAGAGCTGTTTTCCAACATAAAAATTTTATATCAGCAGTAGCAGCTGCCTCGAAAGGAGGCAGGGTGAGTTTTTCCAAGACATAGTTGAGGTCCCATGCAGGCATTGGTGATCTCCTTGGAGGTCTTACATTTTTGGCCCCTCTGAGGTACTGCTTTAATAAAGGATGAGAAAAGATTGGTGGCTCTACATTGTAATAAGCCGAAATGGCAGAGGCATGAATTTTAATAGATGAAAAAGATGGGCCTTTGTCTAGCATCTCAGTTAAGTATTGCAAAATCTGAGGAATATTTGGCACGACTGTATCAGTTCCTTGTGCCTGGTTCCAAGCACAGAATCTCTTCCATTTGCCAGCATAAGATTTTTTAGTACTAGGCCTTCTGGCTTCCAAAATGATATCCATCACAGCTTTACTGAGCGGTGTGTTTTGCATGACTACATTATTCGCCATGCTGTCAGGTTTAGAGTTCTGAGTTGGCTGTGCAGGATCTGACTGTTTTGCTGGGACAGCAGATGAGGAAATTGAGGTAAGGTCCAAACTGGGCATTGAGACAAGCTCCTTAGTACTGGATACCAGAATTGGCGGGGCCAGTCTGGGGCAATCAGTATAATCTTTGGAGTCTCCTGTCTGACCTTTAGGAGTACCTTGGGGAGGAGAGGCAGAGGGGGAAATGCATATACGGATAGGTTTTTCCAGCTGAAAGATAGGATTGTCCACTTTCCATGCTTGTCTGTGATAAATCCTTGTGCAGAATCTTTTTAGTCGGTAGTTGTGAGGGGAGGCAAATAGATCTATATCCGGGCATCCCCATTTTTTTATTATCATGCTGAATACTTATGGTTCCAGGTGCCACTCGTGGGGATCCATGAGGTTTCTGCTTAGTTCATCTGCCAGAGTATTTTTCCATCCTGGTAGGAATTATGCCTGCAGATGTACTTGGTAAGTGAATGCTGTGTCCCACAAAGTCATGGCTAGTCTGCTAGTCTCCAATGCTTTCTTGCACTTTAGTAGCTGCCATCCTTTCCATCAGAAAAAAGCAGTTGTTAAAGGCCAAATGGTCAGAGCTGCAAGAATGATAACACTTTCAGATTTTGAACATGAATGTGAGAATTTGGAGAATATATTTATAAACAGAGGGTATCCTATTAAATTAGTAGCTAGCATTAGGAATGACGTTAGGTCCAAAAGACTTTCAGGATACTTTATACCCTTATTAAGTGAGCGAACCACCAACATTAGCCTATTAAGCGTACAACATGCTGAAATTCATTCCCTTGCAAATGACACTTACAAAAGTAGTTTTTTGTGCACGTTTTCCAGTGACTATAAATACATTAGAGATATCATGAATAAGAATTGGAGAATTATCTCTGAAGACCCAGTACTGCTTAATAAGCTAGGGTCGCAACTCAAAGTTATTTATAGAAGAAATTATAATTTGAAAGTTCTTTTAGAAAAGAAGACGAAACCACAATTTATTCCATCAAATGGTATGTACAAATGCGGCACTTGCCCACAATGTACATCGATTTTAGTAACAAAAGAAGTAGTCATTAATGATAAAGTATATAAAATAAATAAAAGATATAATTGTGAGTGTAAAGGTGTTGTTTACGCAGCACTATGCAAACAATGTAAGGCCTTTTATATAAGCAAAACTGAGAGAAAAATCAAGCAAAGAATTTACGAGCATAGGTATGCTATTAGTAAAAAGGATATCAATAATGCTTTAGCAAAGCACATACTTGAGCACCCTAACCACAATTTTAAATTTGTCATTTTACATCAAAGAGCAAATGACCCAAGAGGTGGCCCATGGCAGTTAACCTTGGAGATAGATGAGTTAATGTGGCAAATTAGGACCACCGCATGTGCATACCCTGGTCTTAATGAACATATATCTATCAAATGTATTCTTAAATTGTTAGCCCTTAAAAGATAATAAGAGATGTACACATTTCACTTAACATAATAGGAATATCACAGCATTTTAAACTTCATTTTGTATAGGTTTAGAAATAGATATTTATCTATTTAATTTAAATGCACTAATTAATTATTTATTAATTTCTATTATTTTTTCTATCAAATTTCTTTAACAAATATTTTTCACAAGTACGTTATGGATTTAATATATTCAATAAGTTAGTTAAAAGACTCTTTAAGAGATACATTGTTATTAACTTATTTGAAGGTTTTTTTGTAGTTTTCTGATAATGAGGCCTACTAAAACTGTTATAAAATGTCTTTGCTGCTGGATTTAACATGTAGGGCTATTTAATAGCCTTGTGTTGTTGAAGATTTGTCTATTTTATTTTATTTATTTTATACATCTGAAAAGGAGTTATCAATTTTCAAACACATTTTTGCAATGTTTTTTATTATATAAAATATTCACATTTTTGTTTTGTGAACGCCAGGTAGTAAACACGCCTTCTTCGGAAGTGACGTCTCTAATTGCCTTCTGGCGATACTTTTAAAAGATGTGTAACTTTGTATCTTGTACTTTGTATGCTGATGAAGGTGAAGCACAGTCTTTACCGAAAGCGTTTCATTCATTTGTTTTATCGCTAAATTAAACCTGGTTTCTACCGCTCTCATTGGTTTTCAGTTCGCGTTTTTGTTTTAACTAGTTTGTTCGTGATTTTTTTTGCGCTTAGTCTGCAAAGGGGATAAGAATGAGTTCCCCCCTGTTTATGTACCACATGACCATGGTGTTGTCTGTCTTTATCAGTAGTTGTCCTGGATGAAGTAGGTCCTTGAAGGCTGTCAGGGCATTTTGAACGGCTAGCATCTCTTTTTGATTGATATGTAGATGCATTTGGTTGGAGGTCCATGTGCCCTGAATGCATCTGCCCGCCATATGGGCTCCCCAGGCATAATCTGATGCATCCGTTTTTAGTGTCTGCCTGGCTGGGGGTAATGTGAATGGCTGTCCCTTGTTTTGGTGACAAGCCTATGCCCACCATCGAAACACCTGTTGCAGGCAGAAAATAAGCGTAATCATAGTTTCCAGGCTGTGGCAATGTTGAGTCCAAACACTTTTTAGGTACCACTGAAGTTTCCTCATATGCAGTCTTGCATAAGGAATTAGTAGGATGCAGGATGCCATGAAGCCCAAAGCCTGCAGAATTTTTCTTGCAGATAACTGGGCCTTTGTTGCCAACATTTTGAAATAGGTAGTCAGTTGCCTTTGCTAGTCTGGCGTGAGATAAGCCATCTGGGTAGTTTAATTTAAGCTTGCACCCAGGAATATTATGTCTTAAGAGGGTACTAGTTTTGATTTCTTTTCGTTGACTGTGTACCCTAGGCATGTTAGAAGGTTTTTGACAAACGCCAGATGCTGTAGAAGAATGTCCTTATTCTCTGCTTGAATTAGACAGTCGTCCAAGTAAGGATATATTTGTATTCCTCTTTGTTTGCAGAATGCGATTACTGGTGCCTGGCACTTTGTAAAGACCCTGGGCGCAGTAGATAAGCCAACGGGCAATGCAGAGAATTGATAATGCATTGAGCAAGCCTTGAATCTGAAGTATCTTCTGCAAATTTGTCTGATTGGGACATGTAGGTATGCCTCTTTTAGATCTAAAGTCGCAAGCCAAGCATTCTTGCCCAGCATGGGCAGAAGCTGCTGCAAAGTCAACATCTTGAATTTTGGTATTTCCAGGAATGTGTTCCAAGAACAGTCGAGTAAATTCCTTGTTGCTGCTCTTGCTCTGGTACCTGCTGAATGGCCCCATGTCCATGAGGGATGAGACTTGTTTTTGTGCCTCTGCCCATTGATTTTTTTGGCAGATGTGGCCAGCCGTTTGCCTTTGGCAGGGTATGGAAATGGAGCTTGTAGCCTTGAGACATGATATTTAGGACCCATTTGTCCTGGGTTATTAATGTGCCAATTTTGAGAAAAAAGTGCTAATTTTCCCCCTAAGGGTGCTGCCAGGAGAAAAGTGCTTGGTGCAGGCAGGGGGAAGTCATTGGGACTGTTTCCTGTATGGTTGGGATTTGTTTTCTCCAACTTTGGAGGTAGAAGCCCCCCATTGCTTTGGGCAGTATGAACCTTGCGCCTGGGATCTGCCTCTAGGGCGTTCGGATCTGCCCCTTTGAGGTCTGACACAGGAAAGGACCAATTCTTTGTAGGCCAGTGTCTACTAAACCTAGGTGGCTGTACTTGTAAAAAATCTTTGACCGTTTGCATAGATTTAGCTTTGTCCTCCATTTTCTTTAACACCTCTTCTGCCTTAACACCAAACAAAGTATCATGCTGTAAAGGTGCATTTAATAATTTAGCTTTAACATGATCAGTAAGATTTTGTTCCTTTAACCATGCATGCCTCCTAATTACAGACCCTCTGACTGCGGCCCTGCAGGAGGCCTCTAAAGAATCAAAACCACATTGCAAAGTATGTTTTCCAACAACTTGTTCTGCTGCATGCAATATATCCTGCATTTCCTTGTTTTCTGCACATTCAAAGTTTAACATTTTCTGTTTAAGCAATGCCATGACATGTTGCTGATATTTGAGCATATGAAACTGACAGTTTAAGACCCTTATAGCCAAGTTAGCACATGTGTAAAACTTTTTCCCCCATCTATCCAGTGCCCTAGAATCTCTGTCAGAGGGGGTAGGGTTTTTGCAGTGGAAGCCTCAACTCCTTTGGGACCCTGATAAATAGTTTCTGGGTCTGCAGCAGGGTTTTTAAAAAGGAATTTATGAGAGTCAGGAACCCTGTAATATTGGTCAGGCTTAGCAGGAGCTGGAGGTAAGGAGTCAGGGGTAAGACTAGACTCCGAAAACACATCTACAATGTCTAACACAGGTGGGATGGCTAGTGGCTTGTGTTGAGGTAGTAAAAGGAAATCCCTGAGCCTCTTTTTAGATTCAGAAAAATCTTGGCTCTCCCAGTGGAAATTCTCCCTAATGGTATGTAAGGTTTCCCCAAAAGAATAGTCCTCTGGAGGAGAAGCTGATGGTATATATTCTTCAGCATCAGAATCGTCATGGGGGGGGGGGGGTATTCCTGATCAGAAGAGGAATCAGAAGAAATGGAAACCTGATCTGAAGAGTCACAGTTAGTCTCTTACCTAGGCCTCTTTTCAAGAGGGGGATGGGAACCTCTGATCAAGGTAATCAAGTCTTCGGCCATTTTGAGCATCTGTTTTTTGGGCATAGAGGCCTGACCACGTGGCTCTTGAATTTGTTTCTTTGCTTTGGAAGGTGCTTTAGTCTTTGCCTTTGAAGCTGAAGTTGGTTTGATGTAAAAATGTTTAGGTGTGAATACACCCTCAGAAGCCGGTGCCTGCTCAGCAGCTCCGGACCCATCTGAAGGGATAATATCAGAGGATCCAATACCTTGAGTTTCCAGCGGCATAGCCGACTCCACGTGGGAGTCGGTAGCGGCCTGCGACTAAAGTAGCGGGCGTCAGGGGCTGCGAAAGCGCCTCACTGAGGACCGGCGAACCAGTGATTGGCTTAGGAGAAGCTTCGTCGTCGGTTTTGGGCCTCGGCTGTCTATCTCTTTCCTTTTCTTTGCGTTTTTTGTGAACTCCGGTAGTCGGATGGCTATCCGATGACATTTCTGGATACTTAAACCGGCGTCCAAAATAGTTTAAAGCAAAATCATACAGACGCTTAATAGTGTGTTGGTTAAATCTAGCACAAAACCGACAACCAGAAAAGTTATGATCAGGGCCTAGGCAAGGAATACAGTAAGAATGAAAATCCTTATGAGGTATTTGCTTCCCACATGAAATACAATTATTAACTTTTTCTGACATCAGTCTTGAGCAAAAAAAAAGTTTCCCCATCGGGGTACTTAGCTTTATTGAAGACTTCGGATCTGAAACTCAAACTCTAAAATCTCAGGAGTCGGCCGACCGGCACTTGTGAACTGCTTTTGCTTCGGGCACCGCACAGCAAGAAAGACTGAAGAAAATGGCGTTGGGTGCTTCTTTTATGCCCCTGACGACCTGACGTCAGGGAAGGGGCGACAGCAGCCGACGCAGGACCCAATACTTTGGAATTCAGGCTGTCAGAGGGTAACCTGCCAGCAGGATTACCCAAATGTAATGACTGCAACAGTGAAACAAGAACAACATCTGAAAGGCTGCCAACCAAGCTAGATATAATTTTGTAGATAATTCTATGTCATTGTAAATATTAATAAAATCCACAGGCTGTTTCACAAATCCAAAGAAAACTGTGTTAAATGTTGAACTTCAAAAATGTAACCACAGTGCACTCTGCTGGAAGAAAGCTGCTAAAGTATTTTATGACTTATCTCAAAGCTCGGAGACAGAATGTCTGGACTACGGAATTCCTTCTACTGTTTTGAGACCAGAGTTAATTGCGAGATTTTACATGATAATGTATTTAACTGCTGTGGTTTCCTAGCCAGGTACAAGATCAAAGAACTGTTAAAACTCTTGAGTTTCTGTTAGTCTGGGAAATTAAATCAGAAGTGTCAAGAATGATGTAATCTAAAATGAGTCTGCAGTGATGTATTATCAATTTAAGACTTTCTCTGAGAGAGATAGAGAATTAGAGCATTTTGGATTTTGTCTGAAGAACATCCACTTACCTGCACTTGCTTGCTCTGTATGTAAATAAGACCTTAGACTTTAGTGTTTCTCTTAAGAAATAGATAGAGAATAGTATGTTTAGACTAGCTGTTTTCTATGTTTGTCAGACTATTCTACACTACTACTTTAGGCATTCTCCTGTGATCTCTGAACTCTTGACTAGCACCGTGTTGAATTGAGAAGATTTGTCTTGTGTTTTTATTACTTATTATGAAATATTTTTAAACCATTCAACTCTGGCTGTTTTGTGTAGAGATAATATAAGCTCTAGAGTACACTGCATGTACATATAGTGATACTGTAACAAAGCCACTCCAAATAAGCCTTGCTGATCATCACACTTACTAATTGGATAACACTGCACAGTACAACTGAACACCTTTTGATAAGGGCCTTATTAGTAGCTGGTATTAGTGGTTGGTGACAGCCGGTACTACCTTATAGCCTGGGCAGAATGGGAGTACAGCTGGAGAACCTGTGCCAGCCTTCCCTAAGAGTGTCTGTGTGTTTGCATAGAAATCAAAGCTTAAAGTGCGTGTGAGAGAGAGAGTGTGTGTGTGTGTGTGTGTGTGTGTGTGTGTGTGTGTGTGTGTGTGTGTGTGTGTGTGTGTGTGTGTGTGTGTGTGTCTGTGTATCAGCTACTTGGGCAGGGACACGAAGCACTGGTTGGACAGAGAAGGCGCTGTAGGTTTTAGCTTGACCACTAGGCTGAGATCTGTACCCTATAGCTGTGTCAGTGGGGAGTCTTATTGGGGACCTGGAGAGAAAGGGAGAAACCAGTCCCAGACTGACTGATTTCTGCATGCTCTTAAGGGAAATTGTACTTTACTGTGTGTGTACTTTTTATCTTTCCCAGTGTGCATGCCCCTCACTAGTGTTAGTGGTAAGGATTGAGGCTCCTTGATTACTGGGCCAGTGCACAGGCGTCACAATAACATTCAGAGCCCACCTGATTTAAGTAATGTGGGACCAATATTCATTGAACAGGGATAGCCTTCCTCATATCTTTTCTTGAGAGGGTGGGTGTGCAAGGGGGGAGGGGGAGAGTCGCTGTTGCTCTCTGCCAGGGCCCTGTCTCCCAGACAGTACAGTTGTGTACACTTACCATAAATGTAGACGTTAGAGTGCATTCACTGTTGCAGTCATCACACTTGGGTTATCCTGTCAGTGGTAGCCCTCAGTCAGCCTGAGTACCAGAGGCTTAGTATTTTTGCGTCGGTGGCTGTCACTCCAGGACTGATGTCAGTTCATCAGTGGTATAAAATCAGGCAGCTGACGCCATTACATCAGTTTTTCTTGCCCCAAATGTCAGGCGCCCCCAAATACGGAGCTAGGTTATGGTGGAAGAACACCACCAGTAGAAAGTAAATATCAAAATTTCCCTGTGAGGAAAAGGGAGATAGAGAGAGGCAAAGGGGGTGGAGGGTGGGAAACCAGGGCTGCAACAGTGAATACACTCTAACATCTACATTTATGATAAGTGTACACAACTGCGCTATGTTCATGTTTCACTGTTGCAGTCCTCTCACTTGGGTTGATTCCCAAAGCTGAATAAAAGGGTGGAGGCAGCCAAGAACACTGGGGGCTGGCTAGGATGCCCTGCAAGACTGAGGTTACAAAGCCTGCCCTGGATTTGGAGAAGACAGACAGGTGGGTAATGCTTGGTGAAGGTATGAAAAGAAGTCCATGTTGCAGTCTCCCGAATGTCCCTGGTAGGAACCCCTCAGAGAAAAGCTGCAGAGGTGGAGGTTGCCCTGCTGGAATGCATTCTGACCACCTTGGAGGGTGGTTTCCCATGGTGTTTGTAGCAGAAATTGATGCAGTATGCTATCCATTTGGAGATTGTTTGGATATGGCCTTGCCCTCTGCCCCTGCTGCAAAGCTCACTAGCAATTGATCAGTTTTTCTAACAGATTTATTCCTATCCAGGTACAATCTGAGCTGCCTGTGCACATCTAGAGAATGCAGAATTCTTTCCCCCTTGTTTTGTGGGTTAGGGAAAAAGGTGGGCAAATGAACTGATTGGTTGAGAACCACAATGGACACCACTTTAGGTATGAAAGTTGGGTTAGTCCTGAGGGAGACCCTGTCAGCATGGAAAATGAAGGGCTCTACAGCTATGAGTGCTTATAGCTCTGAAACTCTTCTCGCTGAAGTGATGGCCAGAAGCAAGGCCGTTTTCCACGAGAGGAATTTTAATTCTGCTGAAGCTGCAGGCTCAAAGGGGGGTAGTGCGAACTTTTCCAACACAAAGTTGATGTCCCAAGCTGGGGTAGGAGCTTTTCTGGGTGGCCTTAAATTGTTAGCTCCTCTTAGAACTGTTTGATGAGAGGGTGAGAGAGGAGAGGTGGCTCTGTGCTGTAATGAGCAGAGATGGCAGAGGCATGAATCTTAATAGAAGAGAAGGAAAGGCCTCTGTGTAGTAGGTCTGCTAGGTAATCCAGGATGAGAGGTAGGGAGGGCTCTGCTTTTTCAGCTCCTTTAGCCTGGATCCAGGTGCAATACCTTTTCCACATGTCAGCATAGGATTTTCTAGTGCTAGGGCGTCTGGCATCACGTACAACATCCAGGACCTGTTTGCTTAGGCTGGCAACTGGAGGAGAAGTCAGGGAATAAAGCCAGGCTGCCAGGTTCAGGGTCTACAATTGTGGATGCATGAATTTGCCATTCTTCTGGGTCAGGAGTCTTAGGATCTGAGGTAGGTGCCATGGTGGCAGGGGTGACAGGCTGCGCAGTAGTGGGTACCAGTGCTGGCATGGCCTGTCTGGGGCAATCAAGATTGCCCTTGGTTTTTCCTCCCTTATTTTGAGCAGTACCCTTGAAATTAGTGGTAGAGGGGGAAATGCACAGATCGAGAGCTTTACTCATTGGAAGGATAGAGCATCCCCTTTCCAGGCCTTGCTGTGAGGTTTCCAGGTACAGAATTTGCTGAGCTGGTAATTGTTGTGGGAGGCAAAGAGGTCCACCTTAGGGTTGCCCCAGTTCTGATTTACAAGACTGAAGGTTCTGTGGTCTAGCTGCCACTCGTGTGGGTCTAGCAGGTTTCTGCGTAAGTTGTCTGCCAGTGAGTTTTGGGAGCCTGGCAGGAATTGTGCTAGATGGTGAATTTGCATGGCTGAAGCCGTGTGCCAAAGGTTCATGCTGAGCCTGCAGAGAGGATAGGAGAGAGTTCCTCCCTGCTTGTTGATGTACCACATCACTGTGGTGGTGTTTGTTTTGATCACTAGAGACCCCGGGGAGAGTAGAGGTCTGAAAGCTGTCTGGGCGTGCTGAACAGCTAGTGTCTCTTTTTGGTTGATGTGCAGATGTATTTGATTTGGGCTCCAATGGCCTTGAATGCACCTACCATCCAGGTGTGCACCCCAGGCATAATTTGATACGTCTGTGGTTAGGGTCTGGGCAGCGTGGGGTTGTGAGAAGGGAAGACCCTTATTGTGGGTTGCATGCTGCTGCCCACCAAAGAAAATCTTTCCTTAGACAGGATATTATAGGTATGATAGATTCCAGGTCCTGAAAGTGTTGACACCAAAAACTTTTTAGGTACCACTGTAATTTCCTCATATGCAGTCTGGCATATGGAATGAGTAGAGTGCAGGATGCCATGAACCCTAGTGCTTGCATGATTTTCCTTGTGGATAACTGGGTTCTGGTGGCTAGTTGAGAGAAGTAGCCTGTCAGGTAGGCTTGTTTTTCTGGAGTTAGGAATGCCATCTGGGATGCTTTGTCCAGGCTTGCTCCCATGAACACAATTTCTTTGAGTGGGGACTAGTTTGGATTACTTTTCGTTTATATTATACCCCAGGAAAGTCGGCAGGTCCTTTACAAAGGTCAGGTGCTGTAACAACTTTTTCTGACCGCCTGCCTGAATCAGGCAGTCGTCTAAGTAGGGGTAAATTTGAATATTCCTTTGTCTGCAAAAAGCAATGGCTGGAGCCAGGCATTTTGTGAAAACTCTGGGAGCAGTGGATAAGCCAAAGGGAAGTGCAGAAAACGTAAATTGCATAGATCCTGCCCTAAAACTTGGATATTTCCTGCAAGAATCTCTGACTGGGATCTGTAGATAGGCCTCTTTTAGGTCTAGGGTGACTAACCAAGCATCCTTGGACAGCATAGGAAGAAACTGCTGGAGGGTTAGCATTTTGAATTTTGGTATCACCAGGAAGGTATTCAGAATTGAAAGCTCGAGAATTGGGTGCCAGGTGCCCTCTTTTCTGGGTACCAGGAAAAGCCTGGAATCAAAGCCTTGGGCTATCTGATCTGCAGGAACAGGCTGTATTACCCTCACGGAGAGCAGGGGAATGGACTTGTTTTTTGGCCTCTGCCCACTGGTTTGGAGGAAGATCTGGAAACCATTTGGGGTTGGCAGAGTGTGGAAATAAAATTTGCATCCCTGGGACACTATGTTGAGGACCCATCGGTCATTGGTAATAGAGGCCCAGTTTTTGCATAGGAGGAGAGTTTCCTCCTAGGGGCACAAACAGTTGGGCAGAGGTAAGGGGTAGAGGTGTAAAGTCATTGTGAGTTCTTTCCATAAGGGGGTGGCTTAGCACTCCCTGTTTTTGAAGTGGAGGAACTCCATTGCTTAGACAGTACAGTTGTATACACTTAACATAAATGAAGATGTTCGAGTGTATTCACTGTTAGTCACCACATTTGGGTTATGTGCTTGCAAGTAGCCTTCAGTCGGCCTGATTATCAAAGTCTTGGGTCCTGCGTCAGTTGCTGTCTCATCTTCCATGACGTCAGGTAGTCAGGGTTATAAAGCATGCAGCCAACTCCATTACGTCAGTTTTTCTTGCCCCAGATGTCAGGTGCCCCCATAATGGGAAGCAATTATATACAAGGTTACACCTCCAACAAAAAAGCAAATGCACCAGTAAACAAGAAAAGAGGTATGGTCAAACAGAAGTCTGGGGGCTACAGGGAGAGGTAACCAGGTCTGCAACAGTGAATACACTTGAACATCTACATTTATAGTAAGTGTATACAAGTGTACTATGTTCTTCATGTTTCACTGTTGTAGTCATCATATTTGGGTAGATTCTCAAAGCTAAGGATGGGAGGAGGTAATTAGATAGCATTAGGACCAGCTAGAAAAACCTGCAAGACTGCAGTGGCAAAGACAGCTCTGGATTTAGAAAAAAATGGCAAGTGGTAATGCTTGATGAAGGTATATACAGAACTCCAGGTAGCAGCTTCTAGGATGTCACTGGTAGGGGCACCTCTGAGAAAGGCTGTAGAGGTACATGCAGCCCTGGTTGAATGCGGTCTTATCTCCTGTAGGGTAGGTTTTCTATGGTGCTTATAGCAGAAATTAATGCAATGGCCTATCCACTTAGAAATGGTTTGCTTTGAAATGGCCTTCCTCTTTGCCCCTGCAGCAAATGCAACCAGCAGCTGTTCAGACTTCCTGAGAGGCTTAGTCCTACCAAAGCAAAATCTAAGTTGTCTGTGAACGTCCAAGGAGTGCAGTATTCATTCCCCTTTTTTCTGTGGATTAGAAAAGAAAGTTGGCAAATGAATGGACTGATTAAGGGCCACACTGGATACCATCTTGGGCATAAAGAAAGGATTGGTCCTGAGGGACACCCTGTCCGCATGAAAGATGATGAAAGGCTCCACTGCTATGAGGGCCTGTAATTCAGACATCCTTCTTGCTGAAGTGATGGCTAGAAGGAAGGCAGTTTTCAAAGAAAGGAATTTCAACTCTGCATTTGCAGCTGGCTAAAAGGGAGGTAGAGTGAACTTTTCCAATACAAAGTTAAGGTCCAGGCTAGAGTAGGGGTTCTCCTGGGTGGTTTTAAGTTTTTGGCCCCTCTGAGGAATTGCTTCAGCAGTGGATGAGAGAAGAGGGGTGGTTCTGTACTGTAATGTGTTGAAATGGCTGAGGCATGAATTTTGATGGAAGAAAAGGAAAGACCCTTGTGAAGCATATCAGTTAAGTATTGAATAATAGGAAGTAAACCGGGCACAGCTGTGCCAATCCCCCGAGTTTGGCTCCAGGAACAGAATCTTTTCCACTTTTCAGCATAGGATTTTCTAGTACTAGGCCTCCTTGCCTCCAGAATGACATCCATCACTTGCTTACTGAGGGATGGTAATGGAGAGATGAGGTTAATTAGCCAGGCTGCAAGGTTCAGGGTTTGAAGCTGTGGGTGCAGAATCTGGCCCTCCTGCTGGGACAGCAGGGCAGGGGTCGAGGCAGGTGCCAGCAGTGACACTGCGCAAGAGGGGGTATCAGTGTTGGCGTGGCCAGTCTGGTGCAATCAATATTGTCCTTGGTTTGCCCTGTTTGATCTTTAGTAGCACTTTGAAGAGGAGAGGCAGAGGGGGAAAGGCATAAATTGCTAAGTTTGTCCAGGTGAAGAACAGGGCATCCACTTTCCAAGCCTGTTTGTGGGGAGTACTTGTGCAGAATTTGTCCAATTGGTAGTTCTGAGGGGAGGCAAACAGGTCTATCTCTGGGGCCCCCCCCCCACTTGTTTCTCAACATTTTGAATATCTCTGGTTCCAGTTTCCACTCGTGTTGGTCCATCATATTTCTGCTTAGGTCGTCTGCCAGTGTATTTAGCTTTCCTGGCAGGAATTGAGCTTGTAGGTGCACTTGGGTAGCTCAAGGCTCTGTTCCACACAGCCATGGCTAGTCTGCAGAGAGGGTATGAGTGGGTTCACCCATGCTTGTTTACGTACCACAACTGTGGTGTTGTCCGTCTTTACCAATAAATGTCCTGGAAGAATGTGGTCCTTGAAGGCTGTCAGAGCATTCTCTACAGCTAACATTTCTTTTTGATTGATATGCAGTTGCATCTGACTTAGGTTCCATTTGCCCTGAATGCACTGCCCTGCCAAGTGAGCCCCCCATGCATAGTCTGATGCATCTGTTGTTAGGGTTTGGGCAGCAGGGGGTACAGTGAATGGCAGTCCCTTGTTTTGGTGGCAGGCATCTGCCAACCAAAAGAACTCTATCTTTAGACAAGGAATAATAGAAATCATCGATTCTAGATCCTGAGAATGTTGACACCATAGGCTTTTTAGATACCATTGTAGTTTCCTCATATGCAGTCTTGCATATGGAATTAGTAGAATGCAAGAGGCCATGAAGCCCAGGGCTTGAAGTATTTTCCTTGCAGATAAGCTAGGTCTCTGTGGCCAGTAGTTTGAAGTAGGTTGTCAAATGAACTTGTTTCTCTGGCATGAGGTAGGCCATCTGGGAAGTTGTACTCAAGCTTGCTCCCAGGAATACAATTTGTTGGCAGGGTACAAGATGTGATTTCTTTTTGTTTATGGTGTACCCCAAAGAAGTTAGTAATTTCTTTACAAATGCCAGATTTAATAGTATGTCCTGGCTTTCTGCCTGAATTAGACAATCGTCCAGGTATGGGTATATTTGAATATTTCTTTGTCTGCAAAATGCAATGCCTGGAGCTAGGCACTTTGTCAATACCCTGGGTGCAGAAGATAAGCCAAAGGGCAGTGCAAAGAACTGATAGTGCATGTAGCCTGCTCTGAAGCATAGGTATCTTCTGCAAGATTCCCTTATTGAGATGTGCAGGTAGGCTTCCTTTAAATCCAGTGTTGCCAACCAGGCATCTTTGCCTAGCATGAGAAGCAGCTGATGAAGAGTTAGCATCTTGAATTTTGGGATTAACAAAAAGGGGTTAAGGATAGACAGGTCCAGGATAGGACGCCAGGAATAGTCTTTTCTGGGTACCAGGAAAAGTCTTGAGTAGAAACCTTGCCCCCATTCTTCTTCTGGGACAGGTTGAATAGCCCTGATGCTTAGAAGAGAGAGAACTTGCTTTTAAGCCTCTGCCCACTGATTTGGGGTAGGTCTGGCCAACCATTTGGGGTTGGTAAGGAGTGGAAGTGGAATCTGTACCCTTGGGAAACTATATTTAAAACCCATATGTCCTGGGTACTGAGTTTCCAATTTTTTGCATGCAGGGCGATCTTTCCCCCTAAAGAAACAGTCAGTTGAACAGGGCTTGGAAGGTTTAAAGTTGTCACAGACAGTTTACCATAGGGGGGAGTCTTACTACTCCCTGCTTTGGAAGTGGGAGCCCCTCCACTGCTTAGGCCTGCGAGTACCTCGGGACTGAAGCCTGGGTGTTCTGCTGGTTCTGGGTTTGGACTGAGAAGGCCTGGAATACGCAGGAAAGTACCAATTCTTAGAGGACCAATGCCTACTAAATCTGGGAGGCTGCACTTGAAGGAAATCTAACAGTTTGCATAGATTTAGCTTTTTCCTGCATCTTTTTAAGTACTACTTCTGCTTTGTTGCCAAACAGGCAGTCTTGGTTTAAGGGAGCATCCAGTAATTTAGATTTAACATGATATGGCAAAGATTGCTCTTTAAGCCAAGCATGCCTTCTAAGTACAGACCCAGTGACAGCAGCCCTGCAAGATGCCTCTAATGAATCAAAACCACAATGTGAAGTATGTTTTCCAACTTGTTCAGCAGAATGCATTAAATCCTGTAACTCTATTTTCAGTACAGTCAGGAATCAACATCATTTTCTGTTTAATAATAAGCTGCTGATACTTTAACTTATGAAATTGGCAGTTTAAGGCCCTAATGGCCAAAGTTGCAGAAGTGTATACCTTCTTACCCTATCTATCCAGCACCCTGGAATCTCTATCAGAGGAGGTAGGGTTTTTGGCAGTAGTAGCCTTAATGCCCTTGGTTCCCTGTGAAATTGTCTCAGGATCCAGAGTGGGATTTTTAAAGAGGAACTTGTGAGGGTCAGGTACCCTGTAATACCCATCAGGTTTTTTGGGAGCAGGAGGTAAAGTGTCAGGGGCCATGCTAGATTCAGAGAAGGCATCATCTACAATGTCCAGTACATGAGGGATAGCTAAAGGCCTGTGTTGAGGCAGGAGTAAGAATTTCCTAAGCCTCTTTTTAGAGTCAGAGTAATCCTGGCTTTCCCAGCGGAAATTCCCCTTAGAGTATGCAGTGTTTCACCAAAAGAGAAATCCTCTGGAGGAGAAGCAGACGGAATGGAGTCCTCTGCATTAGAATCCTCATAGGTAGATAAGAGCAAATCCTGGTCATCAGAGAAAACAAATTTCAGAATCCTGATCAGAAGAATCAGAAGGAAAATCAGTCTTAGGTCTCTTAGAGGGAGAAGGGTGGCTTCCCCTGATTAGAGTAATAAAGGTCTTCAGCCATTCTTATTTGCTTTTTAGGCATAGGGGCCTGACCATGCAGTCTGGGCATCAGTTTTCTGGGCATGGATCCAGTTTTAGGCCTTGAAGAGGAAGATGGCGTCGGTTTAATATGCAAGTCAGAAGGCCTGAACACACCCTCAGAAACTGGTGCCTGAACAGTGGCTCCAGACCCATCCAAGGTAGAGACATCCGCAGGTTCCACAGTCGAAGAAGCATCTCGCGGCATACCTGACTCCGAATGGGTCTCAGTAGAAGCCTGCGAATCTTAAATAGCGTGTATCAGGGTCTGCAAAAGCACCTCACTGAGGACCGGTGAACTGGCGACTAGCTTAGGAGAAGCGTCGTCGGCAGCTTTGGACCTATGCGGTCTGTCTTTATCTTTGCGGGTTTTTTTTGGAATGTCTGTAGTCGGTTGGACGAATGAAAATCTTTGAGAGGTATTTGCATTCCACAAGAAATACAATTGTTAACTTTTACTTACATCGGT
Organism: Protopterus annectens; assembly: GCF_019279795.1. Taxonomy (NCBI): domain Eukaryota; kingdom Metazoa; phylum Chordata; order Ceratodontiformes; family Protopteridae; genus Protopterus; species Protopterus annectens. The sequence goes on from NC_056741.1 coordinate 402,641,819, forward strand.
TTAGAGCAAGAAAAAGGATCCCAACGGGGTACTTAGCTTAGTTGAAGACTTCGGATCTGAAACTTGACAAAAAGAAGTTATGTACTCACCATAACGTTCCAAGTGAGTTGTTCCATCTTGCCTTCATTCATCACTGATAATTTCGGAGCAGATCCTCGGCTCCGGCATAGACGATTAGCAAGCTCAAAGTTCTCCAGTAGCTCGACACCCCACCCCTTACCCCATGATGCACTGCTGGAATTACCTCAGATCTTGTTTGCTGCATACCATATAAAAGTATAATAATAATTCTTCCTAGTATGAATACACATTGAAAAACCAGGATGAAGACAGCCTCCAATTCAACTGTCAGCCAGGAGGGGAAAGGAGGGAGGGACATGAGAATGAAGGGGAGATGGAACAACTCACATGGAATGTTATGGTGAGTACATAACTTCTTTATGTGAAGTTGTTCAATCTCGCCGTTCATTCATCACTGATGGGTAGTGTCCCTAACACCCTGATCTTGGGTGGCTCACGGAAGTACACTCTTCAGAACCCTAGAACCAAATTATGCCCTGTCCCTGGAGGCCTTAACCACTCTGTAATGAGTCATAAAAATGCGAGATTTAGACCAGGTGGCTGCTGCGCAGATGTTATCCAAAGGCAATTTGGCTTGAAAGGCTGACGAGGTACAAACTGCTCTGGTTGAATGAGCCTTTACCTTAACTAGACAATGGCATATTATGAGAAGCATACGAATAGGTGATGCAATCAGACAGCCACTTAGACAGGGTTGTTTAGCAACTGTTTTACCTTTCCTGGTCTCAGAAAAGGACACAAAGAGTTGATCTGATTTCCTAATGTCTTTGGTTCTGTCCAAATAAAATCTAAGTTGTCTATGAACATCGAATTTATGCAACATATATTCCAATTTGTTGGTATGATTAGGGAAGAAAACGGGTAACTCAATGACTTGATTAATGTTAACCTCAGAACATACTTTGGGCAGAAAGGATGGATTAGCTCTGAGAGATACTCCATCAGTATGGAAGACCATGTAAGGAGGTTTGATGGAAAGGGCTTGAAGCTCTGACAGTCTATGGGCTGAAGTGATGGCTACTAAGAAGATAGTTTTCCATGACAAGAATTTTAGTTCACAAGATGATGCAGGCTCAAAAGGAGGAAGAATGATATGAGATAACATAAAATTCAAATTCCAGGGGGAATAAGGTGTCTTCACTGGAGGCCTTATGTGAAAGGAACCTTTTAGAAAAGCCTTAGACAACTGGTGAGCCATAATATTCAAACCATCAATTCCTAGATGGAAATTGGATATAGCAGCTTAATTGTACTCGTACCGTAGCTGCCGCTGCTCCTTTGTTGAAGATTTCTGTCAAGAATTGTAAGATAGAAGACAATGGCGCTTCCATAAGGGTCAATGTTGTAGGAAGAAGCCCAAATTCCACTTACTACGATACAATTTTCTGGTGGAAGGTTTGTGGGAAGCCACCAAAATCTGACTAGTGTCATGGGAAAGATTATAGAGCCTGGCTATGTGGGGAATTGGGGCAGTCAAGCGGTTAGCTTCAGTGTCTGCAATGACGGGTGAAGATCCCCTGACGGATGCGTCAACAAGTCCGGAACTGGGTCCAGGATCCATGGATCTTCCAGAATATGATAAAGAAACGGGAACCAAATCTGGCGAGGCCAATGAGGGGCTATGAGGATGATTGTCCATCCCAGCGACTTTGCTTTCTGTAAGAATTTGGAAATCAGGGGAATTGATGGAAATGCATAGAGGAGACCCGGGGGCCAATCGTGGACAAGAGCATCCCTCATTGAGTGACCTGGCGTGGGAATTAGGGCAAAACAGCATCTGCATTTGTTGTTGATGTGACTGGTGAAGAGGTTGCAGGAAGGCTGGTCCCATTTGAGGAAGATTCTGTCCACAATCTCTTGTTTGAGGGACCATTCATGGGGCAACAAGATTGTTCTGCTCAGTCTGTCCACTATTACATTGGATTTGCCCGGGATGTGCGTTGCAAACAGAAAGTGCGGTGACGACAGTGCCCACTGCCATACTCTGAGGGCTTCTCGGCAAAGGGGATAAGACTTGGTCCCGCCTTGTTTGTTTAGATACCAGACCACTGACATGCTGGCTGTATTGCAATTGTCCCTAGAGGAAGAGAGTCCTGAAAGTATTGCAATGCTAGAAGTACTGCTCTCATCTCCAGGACATTGAAATGCAGATGTGATTCTTGATCTGTCCATGTGCCTTGGGCAGTCTTTCCCTGAAATAGACCCCCCCCACCCTATCAGGGAAGCGTCCATGGTCACAGTGGCAACAGGAGGGGGAAGCATGAAAGGACGTCCTATTGTGACATGAAGAGACGTCAACCACCACTAAAGATCCTTCTTACAGGAATTTATCAGGATCATGTGACTCATTGAAAGTTCTTGGTAAGACCACTCCGTGAACAGAGGCCATTGAAGGATTCTCATATGCATCCTTGCTAAGGGGATTGCTAGAATAGCTGCCATCAATCCTAGAACGCTCAATAACTCTGCTGCTGGTGCTCTGTTCTTTGATATTAGTGACATGATGTGTTGGCGAAAAATAGAGATTCTTTCTGGGGGAAGGTGGAGAGTGGTGGTTGACGTGTCTAGTTCTGTCCCTATAAAAATGATATGCTGCGATGGCAACAAGGCAGACTTTTCGAAGCTGACTGTAATGCCTACCTGATCTCAGAGTGTCAGAGTAGCCTCTCTCGCTTGAAGTAGCTGATGCCTGGTGGTGGAGGTAAGGAGCCAATCGTCTAGATACGGAAACACCTAGAATCCTAGATGCCTCAGGTGAGCCGTGACTACTGGCATGCACTTGGTGAACACTCTGGGGGCTGTAGTGAGACCAAAGGGCAGAGCTCGGAATTGATAATGACTGGCTCCCAGCTGGAAATGCAGGTGATCACTGGATGGCCTGGCCATCTTTATGTGGTAGTACGCATCCTTGAGATCGATCGAGCACATCCAATTGTCCTTCCCCAACAAGGGGAGTATGGACTGTAGCGTGACCATTCGGAACTTCTCTTTTCTCACAAATTGGTTGAGTCTGCTGAGATCCAAAATGGGTCTCCAGTCCCCTGTTTTCTTTGGAACCAAAAAAAACCTTGAGTAATTTCCGAATCCTGTCTGGTCTGCTGGGACTGGCTGGATGACTTTTTTCTAGCAATCGGCATACCTCTATTGCTGCTTGTCCCAAATGACTGGGTGGAACTTCTGGGATTTTTTTTTTTTAACGGGAAGAGGCTGGGTGGAGAATGGTATGAAATACCCTCTGGAAATGATACTTCGTACCCAACTGTCGTTTGTTATATTTAGCCAGGCTTTGGGGTACAAAGATAAGCGACCCCCGACTGCCTCCAGAGTAGGACAGGCAGGCCTCCCTTCAGAAGCGCTGGTAGGATTGACCAGAGAAGTGATCTCGGTCACCCTGATATTGCAGACCCCCTCTGCCGAGAGGGCGGCGTCTTCCACGGGAAACCCCCTCCTCTGCCTCTGGAGGGGGGCTCTCCACGTGCGTCTTGAAAGGCTCCTTCGGCTTTCCGGAACTACATCTTTCCTCCACTCTGACCTTTGGGAAAGGGTCGTGTGGGGGTGGAAAAACAGACTCCGACGGCAGACAGAATCTTTCCTTCTTGGTCACACCTGGTTAAAGTCTCCTTCACCTTTGGCCCAAACAAGGATGAGCCGTCAAATGGGATATTAGTAAAGGAAGACTTTAAGGGTTCCGCAAAGGAACAGTCACATCCAGGCATGCCTATGGAGAGCGATTCCTGTACCTGCGGCTCTACTCGAACTATCAGCTGCGTATGATACAAGACGCATGGACGAGCTAACTATTGAATTGAGGGTAGAGAGCTGAGTGGCAATCTTATCAGATGCACTCAAAGCTACAGCACCCTGAAGAGCATCTCCCAACTCCTTAGAGAGATCTCTCTGCAGTCTGGTAAAATGCGTTAAGTAGTTCAGTGATCTGAGTGAGAAAGTCGCTGAACTGAACATGCGTTTTCCATATCTATCCATGATCCTAGATTCTCTATTAGGAGGATGGATAGATGAGGAAATCTCAGACATTTCCTTTTTGGTGGCTGCCGCCACCACCATGGCATCAACAGGGACTCCCCCTTGGTCAAAAAGGAGTTATCCACAGGGGCTGAAATAAACTTATTAGGCCTCCGAGGAACAGGTTCCATCGATACTGGAGACTCCCACGCCCTATGAGAGACCAGATTCATAAGCTCATCGTAGGACGGAGATACCCAAGAGGTGGAAGGTTGAGACCCAAACGCCTTCAGGAGAACCGACTCGTCCTCAGTAGGGCTCTTGGACTGCTAATCCCCCCTCTGCCTATGGATTTCAAGAATCTCCGCAAAGGAGATGTCCTCAGAGGGGAATCTGGAGGACTCCAGGTCGATGTCCGATGTGGTTGACTCCTGGGAGGAGTCCAAATGCCTCCTCTTGCATAATCTCTTCCTGGGAATCTCTTCAGGGGGAATTTCTGGAGAGGTCTCAGAAGAGCAGGCTCTGACGGCTGTGTCTGAGCCGACAGCAATTTAACTAGGCCTGGTGCCTTCAAGAGTTTCTGAACCAGCCAGTCCATATCCAGATCAGATAAGCTGACAGAGGACCTGGAAGAGTGGACAGATGGAGCCGATTGGAGCAATATGGAAGGTGGTTTTTTGGTAACTGGTTCCAAAGCCGTGTCCCGGTTCCGAAAAGAGCTCACTGTCGGCTCCGAGGGCAGTGGAGCCAAAGTCACCACAATTTCTGACCGCTTTCCTTTCTTGGATCTAGAATCAGTGGAAGACTTAGAAGATTTGGATGATTTACTGGCTCCATCCTGGTCAGACAATGCCTCAGAAAAGGGGTGCTTAATGATACCCCTATCAATCAATTTCCCTTTCCTTTCAGCTAGAAAAGGAATGACAAATGCTGCAAGACTCTTGCAGATATACCTCACCCAAGCAGTAAACACACTGCACATAGGCATCTGTGACTGACATTTTCTGTCCGCAGTCTTGGCACTTTTTAAACCCAGACTTTGGATGCTTGTCCTTATCTTCAGACATTACACAACTCAAGCACACTGATTAAGAGCTGTTTTAAAAAAACATACACACATCCCAAAAAGGGGCACTAACAGTAACTACAAATAGCAATTAGAGATCCAAAACGATAGTCCTAAAGGGGAATCACTGACTAATCACTAATCCTAAGGCCAAAAGGCTGAAGGCAAGATAGACTACTGAGGAAAGGGGTAAAAACACAGAAAAAAAATACTATTTACTAACTAGTATATCTGCTACTATGAATAGAACTAAGTATATAAAAAAGTGAAAATATAACTTTCTGAAAGTTGAAAAACTCCCAATAAAGTCTCGAGTCAAGCTGGAAACCAAGAGATCCATGCCGCAGCAAACAAGATCTGAGGTAATTCCAGCAGTGCATCATGGGATAAGGAGAGGGGTCTCGAGCTACTGGAGAACTTTGAGCTTGCTAGTCGGCCGTGAGGGAGCCAAGGATCGGCTCCGAACCTATCAGTGATGAATGAACGGTGAGATTGAACAACTTCACATTTAAGGTTTACTTTAGCTGAAGATTCAAAAAGTGAATGCACCAAAGTCTAATAAAGTCAGGTCCCAAGGTGGAGTAGGGTTCTTAACTGTGGGGTCTATGAAATAAGGTACCTTTAAGAAAGGCTTTATATAACTTAGATGAAGCCAAAGGAGAAGCATTACCTCCAGTGATGTAGTTGGAGATGGCTGGTAACTGAACTTTGGTGGAGAAAATTGCCCCTCTTTGAAAAATGGAGGCAAGGAAATGTAAAACAGCAGGGAGCAGAACAGTGACAGGATTCAACTCTCTGATGAGCCCAAAAGGAAAACCTCTTCCATTTTCTCTTATAAAGCTTTCTAGTTGAAGGTTTGCGAGATGAAAACAAAGTTAGCGAACTGGGTAGGAAATGGCAATCTGAAGGTCATGCTGCTCAATGTTAGAAGTCTAAACCTCAAGATTCATTCGCTCGAAGCCCTCCTTAAAATGGAGAATGTTGACATCTGTGCTGTAACAGAGACCTGGTTTAAAGAGGCAGAAAGCACCCCCTGCACTTCTAGGCTACAACTCATTCCATACCTTTCAGCACCAGAATATGGCCGGAAGCTCCAAAGGTGGTGGTGTCTCCATTTTCTTAAAGGATATGCACACCTCTAGACTGGTTGCCCAGCATAATGCATCCAAGATACTTCAGGTACAACTAACACTGGGTAAGATGGCGATACAGTCATAGCCTGCTAGAGAACCCCAAACATGTCCCCACACTCTCACTCCAACTTCATAAGCACCCTGGAATCTATCAAGGTCCAACTCAATACTCTCACACTGGGTGACTTTAACTACCCTTCCATCAACTGGGAAAACTATTCAAACACCAATGTACAGGCCCAACACTTTCTAGAATTTATCGATTCCAATGCCCTGGACCAACTCATTCTGACCCCCACTAGAGGAAGCAATATCCTCGACCTGGTTATCACCAACATGGGAGACTGTTGCTTCACAGCTATAGTCAATCCCTCCCTGGTTAAACTGACCGTAAACTGATCACCATGGAAATCAATACCCCCCCAACCCCGCTAAGGTGACCACCCTGAAAAACATCTCTAAAGCAGACTGTGGGCTCCTAAAAACAGGGGCAGCTAACTTCTCGGCATCCATGCCAATGGAAAATAGCTGCATGACTGCCGAATCATACACCAATGCACTGTACGAGCATGTACACAAATGCATGGACCTTGCCATACCAAATAGAACTAAGATGCTTTCCTCCAAAAAAAGGAAGCCAATCTGGTGGTCCCCAGCCATCAAACTCTACAACACAAGGAAGAAACTGTTGCTGAAAAAAATGATGTCACAAGACTGGAAAACTTCCCTTATCAGTCTCAACAAAAAGCTCAGATCCTTTACCAAATTCTCTATAGCCAGCTATGAAGGCAGAATTGTGGCTGACACCAAAAACAACCACAAAGCCTTCAATAGCTATATCAGAAACCTCAAAGGCAATACCCAGATTTGCTCTGAGTTATTGCACAATGGCACCTCCTATACTGAGCCAACAGATATAGCCAATACACTGGCCGACAGATTCAGTGCCAACTTTGCCCCCCCCCCCAAGGGTTCTATCACAATACCAGAAAAAAGCCTGGTACCCACTATTTCTGTGGCACAGGTAAAAGCTGCTCTGTTCATAGCCAAGAATACAGCGTCTATGGGACCTGATAATATCCCTGGCTGTGTCCTACATGAGCTACAAAACAAACTGGCACAACATCTGTGTGCCCTGCTCAATCACAGCGTTACCTCAGGCTATGTCCTTAACGAATGGTGCACTGCTACAGTCATCCTGTTCCATAAAGAGGGAGCAAATACAGATCCTGGGAACTATCGCCCCATTAGCCTGACAAGTCTGATATGCAAAGCTATGGAGCACATCATCATGGACCTGCTTAAAGATAAAGGCAATCTCCAAACCCTTGACCCCACACAGTTTGGCTTTGTTCAGGGGAGATCCTGCCTGCTGAAACTGGTTGACTTCTTTGAGGCAGTCACCAAGGTTGTGGATGAGGGTAAGGCAGTGCATACAGCCTCCCTCGACCTGGCCAAGACCTTTGATACCATTCCCCACCTCAGATATCATTGATAAACTCACCAAACTAAGCATCAATCCTTACACCACTAGGTGGTTTGCGAACTGGCTCACAGACGGGACCCACAGAGTGAAAGTTGCGGATTCAAGTCAGACTGTCAATCAGTCATGAGTGGAGTCTCCCAGTGCTCAGTCCTGGGCCCTCTCCTGTTTGGCATCTACTTCTCAGTAGTCCAGGCCAACACAAAAGGACTGGCTGACCAAGTCTGCTGATGACTGCAAGCTAGGAGTTCATTATTAACTCCCCAAGTGATACAGACATCCTACAAAAGGGCCTGAGACCAATGACTGGTGTCGGAACCATGGCTTGAAGCTTAACGCCAAAAAATGTGTTATCATCCCCTTTGGAAAAAAACTCCATTTCCACGAATTACCACGTTGATGGGAGCCCACTGAACACTGAAGGGGCCATAAGAGATCTGTGCACCCAGGTCAACAGCCACCTCACCTTTGACCACCACACTGACATTGTGCTCAGAAAGTCCTTCTATGTGGCACATCTTATAACCAAAGGTTTCGCATCCAAGAAGAAAGTGGTCATCACCCCTCTTGACTCATCCCTCATTAGAGCAATTATCGAATATAACGCCCCGTTTGCCATGTACCTGACCAGACACCTACAACAGCTGGAGAGGCCACAACAGTACCTCACAAAAAGGATCCTAGGCCTTAAACACATGTCCTACATGGACAGACTCGAGAAACTTCAGCTGTTATCGGTCTCTTATCGTCTACTTAGAGGTGATCTCTGCTTGACTTACAAAGCCATGTCCGACCCAGCCCTACTTGAAATGCTACACCTAAAGAAATCCCAATCCCCCCCACGCCACACGCTCCAGAGATCACAACCTCATTAACACAATTAACAGAACATGCTGGAGGGACACGTTCATCTCGCAAAGACTGCCCATACTCTGGATTAAGCTTCCCATTCATGTCAATAGAGCACCTCGCTGACCCTCCAAGAGAAATCTTGACGAGTGGATGGGTAACAAAGTTTACTCCAGGGATCATTCCAGTTGCTCCACTGGATATGGGCACTGTGAACTAACATCAGGTGGCACAATGCCCTGGCAATTCTTTTTGGCTAGGCTTGTAAAGGCTCCAGGGCCATTAGCCTAGTACACACCTATGAAACTATGAATGTCTAGCATTACTGGAAATGGAGAAACCACATGGTGATCTTGAAGCCTGCAATGTCAAGATGAATCACCCCTGACGAGTGTGACAGGAGGTCTGGTGTGGGATATACAGTGTCCATGGAGGACATAAGCGAGACCAGAGGAAGGGAAACCACACTTGCCGAAACCAGAAGGGGACAATGAGGATTACTTTGTTCCTCAACCAGAGCTCTTTCTGAAGATACTTTGGTATTAGAGGCAGGGGAGGGTACACACAAAGGAGACCACAGGCCAAACAGACTACAGCATTTCTTGGTGAATGTCCCTGAGGGGGAACTAAGGCAACGAACCTGGTCCATTTGATGAATAGAACTCACCATGGAAAACCAATATTGGCCTGAAGAAGCTGAGTTTTTCTGTGAAAGCGCTTACCTTCTTTGTTTATACTTTATATGCTTGTTTTTATTAAATAGGTTTTCCTGCCTTCTTCCTTGGAGAGTCGTATTAGTCTTTTTTATTGATTGTTATGCTGCATTTGTTGAGGAGAAAGACAGAGATTGCAGCACGGTTGACCCCATTTGTGGGTGATCATATTGGCCACTGTTTGAGAGACTACTCATGAGACATCAGGATAGTCCTGCTAAGCTTGTCCGCTAAGATGTTGGACTTCCCAAGAATGTGCACAATTACAAGAAAGCGGTTGGAGAAGATCACCCACTTCTAAACTCTCACTACTTCTCGACAAAGGAGGTAAGTTCTGGTTCCACCCCCTGCCTGTTGATGTACCACACAACGAACATGCTGTGTTTGAAAAATAATAGTTCCTAGTGGGAGACAGTTCTGAAGGGCCTGCAACACTAGAAGCACCGCTCTCATCTCCAGGACATTTATATGAAAATGTGAGTCTTCTGGAGTCCACACGCTTTGAATGGTCCATTCTTAGTAATGCCCACCCCACCTGACAGGAGTCTGAAGTCAATATGGCATTTGGGGAAGGAAGAATAAATGGACACCCTTGACAAACTTCTTTGGACTGTATCCACCACTTAAGGGATTTTTCTGCAAACATGAGAAAGTTTTATCTGATGTCATAAGGGGTGTCAATGAAAAGACCACTGCACTTGTCCAATGCCCTACACTCCCTATTAGGGGGATGAAAAGTGCAGCTCTGCTTAGCTAGCTCCATTTTGGTGGCTGCCACAACTATGGCATTTACAGGAATTCCCTTGGTCCAGTGTTGTCTGTCAGATGGGGTGCTCCAAATTTTGTCTGGGCATTTGGGGAAATGTTCCATGGAGTCCAGCTCCTTCCAGGCCCTGCGGGAGACTAGGTCTACAAGCTCATCAGCAGGGGGGGGGGGTGTTGGGTGGGGGTAACAAGACATAGATGGCCCAAACCCGAAGGCTTCCAAGAATACAGATTCCTCCTGGGAAGGGGTATGGGAAGACCAACCACCTTTCTGGCAAAGGATCTCCAAGATGTCTCCAAACAAGACATCCTCAAAAGGAGATCTAGAGAACCCTTCACCTTCATCAAAATCTGTCTCTTCTGTGAGGGATTCCTGAAGGGAATTCAAGTGCCTCCTTTTCCACTGAACCTCTTCAGTGGGGTGTTCTGCAGAGGAGTTGGAAGAAGTGGGGAGTTCCCCAGTGGGAAATGCTTAGAAGCTGATACAGGCTGGCTGTCCCTGAGGTGTAGGATGAGTTCAATCAGGCACAGAATCCAAAGATGGAACCTGGACTGGATCCGAAGCTGCAAGAGTCGAAACTGCTCTGGGGTGAGAGAAAACCCTCTACAGCACCTCAAAGGCAGAAGCACCAGGAGAAGCCAAGAACAATCCAACCAGAGCAGAGACTCTCAGCGCAGATGACTCAAGGCCCTCTTCAACTCTCTTCTCTGAGGGAGGAATTGGAGCTGAGCTGTCCACCACCAAAGCCTCAAGAGGAAGTGACAGCTCTGAAAACTTCAGAGTCAAAGTCCACTCCTCAGAACCGATGCCAATGCTTTAGCTCAGAGAAAGATTTTTCTCCACTCGGGTAGCAGCCAATCCGATCAGGGAAGTCACTGGAGTGGAAGATTGGAGCGTCTTTGGGTCAGAGGGTTTGACTCTCAGACATCTAGGAACCGAGGGCTTCAAAATGACAGGTCGGATCAGAGGAGGAGTAATAACAGCCTGGAATGAAGGTTTAAGGCTTACTGATCCGATGGGAGACTGAGCCGGCAAGACCCCCTTCTGGATCTCTGTTCTGAGGAATTTTCTCATTATCTTGTCCACCTCTGGCTCAGAAATACTTCAGGAGGACGCAACGAAGAAAGAAGTGGAAGGTGGGCTGGAAGACCTGAAGGAAAGGAGGCCTCAACCTAGGAGATACCAGCTCTGGGGAAAACCTGGGACTACAGAGCCAAGGAGACTAACAGCAGATGTTGGATTTGAACTCTTTGAAACTTTCCAAGTTGGCTCCGAAAGAAGTGCTGTCTAAGGAGACCATGCAGGGGACCATTTTCAGTGCTCTCTGGGCTCCTTTGACTTATGAGAGAGGGTATGAGCCCCTGATGAAGTACCAGATGGAGGCCTTTTAGAACTAGTTCATTCCTCTGATCACTTATTGCCCTGGTATTAAGCGCAGCACAGATGAGCAGAAGGTGCCCAAGTGTGCCAGATGTAGCCAATATACACACACACACTGCCTGTGAGCATCCAAGTACAGGAAGTCCACTTTTAAAACCAATAGGCTTTTAAGCTATACTGTAAACAACACCTGTACAGAAAGTCTGACTAATGAGGAAGAAAATAATTTTTTTTACAAAATAACAGGAAAAGGAAAAATGTATACCAGCAATGGTATTACTACAAAAATAACTACACAAGGTAAAAGAAGAAAGGTTACCAACAATGGCAATGATTACCAAGAAAAAATGTTTACATTTGGTACTAGACTAGTAGAAAGAATGCGGGGAAGATACTAGCAAAGATGATTTAAAGGCAAAAAGCAAAAGAATATGAATTTTAAACTCACTAAACCCTCAATACGCTTGAGAGATCGTAATCTCGACTAAACTGTAGAGTAGCAAATGAAATCTGAGGTAACACAGTGGTCAGAGGCGTTATAGGTAAGACACAAGATCAAGAGTCAGATCCCAGAATCTAGAGACAGTGGCAGAGAATGATCAGAGGAATGGATCCAAACCCATTCACTGAGGAATGAATGAAAATTACATCAGATCCAATATTGCCTTAATCAAAAGGGAATCACTAGCGAGAGTTTTGGCTTTCCTTTTTAGGCCTTTAGAAAACTCCCTGGGATAAGAGGTAGGGGAAGAAAGCTATAGAGGGAATCTCCCTGTCCACTGAAAAGCATCTGTCCTCCATGCTGCCTGGCAAGAAACCCTGGCACTTAAGGGGGGACTGTTACTTGGTTTCTGATGCAAATAGGCCTTTCTGAGGTGTACCCCAAGGGAAGAGGACATCTAGAAACACCTGCCTGCTGACGGTCTATCTGTGATGATTCATCAAAGTCCTGCCTAATGCGTATGCCAACACAAAGTCCTGTGATGGAATGTATATGGCTACCAATTTTGGGTGGCAACTTCCCAGGCAGTCTGTGCCAATCGGCAAAGTTGATGAGAGTACAGTTGTGTACACTTACCATAAATGAAGATGTTAGAGTGTATTCACTGTTGCAGTCATTACATTTGGGTAATCTGCTGGTAGGGTGCCCTCAGTCGGCTTAATTCCAAAGTCTTGGGTCCTGCGTCGGTTGCGGTCTCCTCTTCCATGACGTCAGGGGTATAAAACATGCAGCAGACGCCAATTTCTTTAGTTTTTCTTGCCCCATATATACATACATACATATATATATATATCTATATCTATACATATACATATATATATATATATATATATATCTATACATATACATATATATATATATATATATACACATGCATCAATATAAACTTTACTTTCCTCTACAAGCAAATATACCACATAGGCTGTGGAGGGCAGAGAAGGAAAGATAAACTCCAGAATGACAGGGGGATGGCGGGAGGGTAACCTGGACTGCAACAGCGAATACACTCGAACATCTACATTTACGGTAAGTGTACACAACTGTACTATGTTCTTTGTGTTTCACTGTTATAGTCATTACATTTGGGTAGAATCCCAAAGCTATGGTTGGGGGGCTGGAGCTAAACAGCATTAGGCCCTGCAGAACTGCAGTGGCAAAGCCCGCTCTGGATTTAGAGTAAAGAGGCAAATGATAATGCTTTGTAAAGGTGTGAACAGAACTCCAAGTAGCAGCCTCTAGAATGTCTTTGGTTGGTACTCCCCTTAGAAAGGCTGCTGAAGTAGCTGCAGCTCTGGTGGAATGAGACCTAATGCCCTTGGCCACAGAGGTTTACCATGGTGTAAGTAGCAGAAATGGATGCAGTGGCTCATAAACTTTGAAAAAGTCTGCTTTGAAATAGCCTTGCCATCTGATCCTGCAGCATATGTCACTAGCAATTGCTCAGTTTTTCTTAGAGCTTTAGTCCTGCTCAAGTAGAATCTTAGTTGTTTGTGCAAGTCCAAGGAATGCAGAATTCTCTCCCCCTTGTTCTGCGGATTTGGATAAAAGGTTGGCAGATGAACTGTTTGGTTAAGAGCCACACTGGAAACCACCTTAGGCATAAAAGTAGGATTTGTCCTCAGAGATACCCTGTCTGGGTAAAATATGATAAAAACTCTATAGCCACGAGGGCCTGTAGCTCTGAAACTCTTCTTGCTGAAGTAATTGCTAGTAGCAGAACTGTTTTCCATGATAAGAACTTTACATCAGCGGTAGCAGTTGGTTCAAATGGAAGCAGGGTGAGCTTTTCCAACACATAATTGAGGTCCCATGCAGGCAATGGTGATCTTCTAGGAGGCCTTAAATTTTTGGCTCCTCTAAGATACTGCTTTAGTAAAGGATGAGAAAAGATTGGTGGCTCTGTATTGTAATGAGCCGAAATGGCAGAGGCATGGATTTTAATTGATGAGAAAGATAGGCCTTTGTCAAGCATCTCAGTTAAGTATTGTAATACCTGAGGAATATTTGGTTCTGCTGTATCAGTTCCTTGTGCTTGATTCCAAACACAGAGTCTTTTTCATTTGTCAGCATAAGATTTTCGAGTACTAGGCCTTCTGGCTTCCAAAATGACATCCATCACACCTTTACTGAGAGGTGTTGTTTGCATGACTACATGATCAGCCACGCTGCCAGGTTCAGATTATGTACTTGATTGTGCAAGATCTAATTGTTTTGCTGGGACAGTAGCTGTGGTCTTTGAGGCAAGGTCCAAGCTGGGTACTGAGACAAGTTTCTTAGGATTGGGTACCAGTATTGGCGGGGACAGTCCGGGGCAATTAGTATCATCTTTGGCTTCTCTTGTCTGACTTTTAGGAGGACCTTGGGGAGAAGAGGCAGAGGAGTAAAGGCATAAACTGACAGGTTTTGCCAACTGAAGGATAAGGTGTCCACTTTCCATGCTTGTCTGTGTTAAGTCCTTGTGTAGAACCTTTTCAATTAATTTTGTGGAGAGACAAACAGATCTATGTCTGGGCTCCCCCATTTCTCTGTTATCATGCTGAAGACTTGTGGATTTAGTTTCCACTCGTGTGGGTCCATTAAGGTTTCTGCTTAAATAGTTTGCCAGAGTGTTTTGTTTTCCTGGCAGGAATTGAGCTTGAAGATGTATTTTGTAGGTCAAAGCTGTGTTCCACAGTGCCATGGCTAATCCGCTGAAGGGGCATGAGTGTGTGCCCCCTTGCTTGTTTATATACCACATGCCTGTGGTGTTGTCCGTCTATCAGTAGTTGTCCTGGATGAAGCAAGTCCTTGAAGGCTGTTAGGGCATTTTGAACAGCTAACATCTCTTTCTGGTTGATATGCAGATGCATTTGTTTTGGTGACCATATGCCCTGAATGCATCTTCCTGCCATGTGGGCCCCCCAGGCATAATCTGTTGCATCTGTTATGGTTTGGCTGGCTGGGGGTAGAGTGAATGGCCGTCCCATGTTTTGGTGACATGCCTTTGTACACCACAAACTCCTGTTGCAGACAGGGAATGAGAGGAATCATTGTTTCCAGACTGTGAGAATGTTGACTCCATAAACTTTTTAGGTACCACTGAAGTTTCCTCATATGCAGTCTTGCATATGGAGTCAGTAGTATGCAGGATGTCATGAAGTCCAGAGCCTGCAGAATTTGCCTTGCAGAAGACTGGGTTTTTGTTGCCATCAGTTTGAAGTAAGTAGTCAGTTGCCTTTGCTTGCCTGGCGTGAGGTAAGCCATCTGGGCAGTTGTATTCAAGCTTGCACCCAGGAATGTTATCTTTTGAGAAGGTACCAGTTGTGATTTATTTTCGTTTATTGTGTACCCTAGGCATGTTAGAAGCCTTTTCACAAACACCAGGTGTCGAAGAAGTGTGTCCTTGTTCTCTGCTTGAATGAGACAGACGTCCAAGTAAGGATATATTTGTATACTTCTTTGTCTGCAAAATGCAATTACTGGTGCCAGGCACTTTGTAAAGACCCTGGGCGCAGTAGATAAGCCAAAGGGCAGTGCAGAGAATTGATAATGCATTAAGCCAGCCTTGAATCTGAGGTATTGTCTGCATGATTGTCTTACTGGGACATGCAGGTATGCCTCTTTTAGGTCTAAAGTCACCAGCCAGGCCTTCTTGCCCAGCATGGGCAGAAGCTGCTGCAAAGTCAGCATTTTGAATTTTGGAATGCCCAGGTATGTGTTCAAAATCGATAAATCCAGTATTGGCCGCCAGGCCTTGTCCTTTCTGGGTACCAAGAACAGTCTTTAGTAAAAACCTTGTCCTTTTTCCTGTTCTGGTACTGTCTGAATGGCCCCCATATCCATGAAGGAAGTAACCTGTTTCTGTGCCTCTGCCCACTGATTTTTTGGCAGATCTGGCCAACCATTTGCCATTGGCAGAGTGTGGAAATGGAATCTGTATCCCTGTGATAGGATGTTTAGTACCCACTTGTCCTGGGTTATTAACTGCCAATTTTGAGCAAAAAGTGCTAATTTTCCCCCTATGGGTGCTGCCAAAAGATAAGTGCTTGGTGCAGGCAGAGGGAAGTCATTGGGATTGCTTTCTGTAGGTTTGCGCTTTATCTCCTCCAGATTTGGAGGTGGAAGCGCCCCATTGCTTTGACTTGTATGAATCTTGCGGCTGGTATCTGGAACCCTTAGGGCGTCCAGATTTGCCCCTTTGAGCTCTGACACAGGAAAGGACCAATTTTTGGTAGGCCAGTGGCTACTGAATCTTGGTGGCTGCACTTGTAAGAAGTCTAACAGTTTGCATAGACTTAGCTTTGTCTTCCATTTTCTTTAAAACCTCTTCTGCCTAATACCAAAAAGAGAATCATGCTGTAAAGGTGCATCTAGCAATTTAGCTTTAACATGATCAGGTAAATTTTGTTCCTTTAACCAGGCATGCCTCCTAATCACAGATCCAGTAACTGCAGCCCTGCAGGAGGCCTCTAAGGAATCAAAACCACATTGCAAAGTATGCTTTCCAGCTTGTTCAGTTGAATGCAATAAATCCTGCAATTCTTTATCTTCTGCACATTCTGAAATCAACATAATTTTCTGTTTCAGCAATCCCATAACATGTTGTTGGTACTTAAGCATATGAAATTGACAGTTTAAGGCCCTGATTGCCAAGGTCGCAGATGTATAAACCTTTTTAGCCCATCTGTCCAGTGCCCTTGAATCTCTGTCAGAGGGGGTAGGGTTTTTTGCTGATGAGGCCTTAACTCCCTTTGGACCCTGTGAAATAGTTTCAGGATCAGCAGCAGGGTTTCTCAATAAAAATGTATGAGAGTCAGGGACCCTGCAATATCGGTCAGGCTTACTGGGAGCTGGAGGTAAGGAGTCACGGGACAAGCTTGACTCCGAAAACAGCATCCACAATGTCTAAAACAGGGGGAATGGCTAAAGGCCTGTGCTGAGGGAGGAGGAGGAAATATCTGAGCCTCTTTTTTGATTCTGAGAAGTCTTGACTCTCCCAGTGAAAATGCTCCCTCAAAGTATGCAAGGTTTCTCCAAATGAATAATCCTCAGGAGGAGATGCAGACGGAATAGACTCCTCAGCATCGGAGTCCTCATAGGGAGGTATAGATAATTCCTGATCAGAAGAGGAATCAGAAGAAATAGAAACCTGATCTAAAGATTCATAAACAGTGTCTTGCCTAGGCCTCTTATCAGGAGGGGGATGGGAAAGTACAGCTGTGTACGTTCCATAAATGTAGATGTTTGAGTGTATTTACTGTTGCAGTTATTATACGTGGGTTATCCTTCTGGCAGGCTACCCGCAGTCGGCCAGAATTCCAAAGTCTAGGTACGGCGTCGGTTGCTGTCGCCTCTTCCCTGAAGTCAGTGCGCCAGGGGTATAAAAGATGCAGCCGATGCCATTTTCTTCAGTTTTTCTTGCCCCAGATGTCAGGTGCCCCCAAATAGGTAGGCTGAAAAAATTATGCTAAAAAGCATGCATGTACTAAAATAAACATTTCCTTCATCTACAAGCAAAGGCACAACATAGGTTGTATAGAATAGAGAAGTACAGAAGAGTCCCAGCAAAGAAAAAAAGGGGGATGGTGGGTGGGTAACCTGGACTGCAACAGTGAGTACACTTGAACATCTACATTTATGGTAGGCACACAACTGTACTATGTTCATCGTGTTTCACTGTTGCAGTCATTACACTTGGGTTGAATCCCAAAGCTGAGGTTGGGTGGTTGGGCCTAAATAGGATTAGGAAAGGCTACCAGGCCCTGCAGAACTGCAGTGGCAAAGCCTGCTCTGGATTTAGAGTAGAGAGGCAAGTGGTAGTGCTTGGTGAAAGTGTGTCTGAACTCCAGGTTGCAGCCTCTAAAATGTCTTTGGTTGGTACTCCTCTGAGAAAGGCTGCTGAAGTGGCTGCTGCTCTAGTAGAATGCGGCCTAATGCCCTTAGGCACTGATTTGCCATGTTGTGAATAGCAGAAGCGAATGCAGTGTCCTATCCATTTTGAAATAGTCTGCTTTGAGATAGGCTTTCCTTGTGATCCTGCAGCATAAGCTACAAACAGTTGCTCAGTTTTTCTGAACACTTTTGTTTTGTCCAAGTAGAATCGTAGCGGTCTGTGTATGTCCAAAGCGTGCAGAAGTCTCTCCCCTTTATTCTGGGGATTTGGATAGAATGTTGGCAAATGAATGGTTTGATTAAGAGCCACACTGGACACTACCTTTGGCATAAATGTTGGGTTTGTCCTTCGAGAGACCCTGTCCTGATGAAAAATAATGAAAGATTCCACTGCCATTAATGACTAACTCTGAGACTCTTCTTGCTGAAGTTACTGCTAGGAGCAGAACAGTTTTCCATGATAAGAATTTTATATCAGCTGTATTGGCTGGCTCAAAAGGAGGCAGTGTGAGTTTTTCTAAAACAAAATTGAGGTCCCAAGTATTGGTGCTCTCCTTGGGGGTCTTATGTTTTTTGCCTCTCTGAGGTACAGTCTTAGTAGTGGATGAAAGAAAATAGGAGGTTCCGTATTGTAATGAACTGAAATAGCAGAGGCATGGATCTTAATTGATGAGAAGGATAGGCCTTTATTCAGCATCTCAGTTAGGTATTGCAAAATCTTAGGTATATTTGGAACAAGTGGTTGGAGTCCTTGTGCCTGGTTCCAAGCACAGAATCTCTTCCATTTTTCTGCATAAGATTTCCTAGTGCTGGGCCTCCTGGCTTCTAAAATGACATCCATAACAGCTTTAGAGAGAAGTGTGGTCTGAGTGGCTATATTATCTGCCATGCAGCCAGATTTAAGGTTCTGAGTTGACTGTGCAGAATCCGATTGTTTTGTTGAGTCAAAGAGGAGGAATTTGAGGTAAAGGCCAGGCTGGGCCTTGAGACAAGCTCCTTAGGATTGGGTACCAGTGCTGGTGTGGCCAGTCTGGGGCAATCAGGATCATTTTTGGCTTCTCTTGTCTGACTTTTAAGAGCACCTTGGGAAGAAGAGGAAAGGCATAAACTGTCAGGGTTTTCCAGCTGAATGATAGGGCATCCACTTTCCATGCTTGTTAAGTTCTTGTGCAGAATCTCTGTAGTTGGCAGTTGTGAGGGATGCAAAAAGATCTATGTCTGGGCGTCCCCATTTCCTAGTTATCATGCTGAAGACCTGTGGATTTAGTTTCCATTCCTGAGAGGATCCATGAGATTTCTGCTTAGTTCGTCTGCCAGTGTATTTTTCGTTCCTGGCAGGAATTGTGCCTGCAGATGTACTTGATAGGTCAGTGTTGTGTTCCACAAAGTCATGGCTTGCCTGCAGAGGGGGTAGGAGTGTGTGCCCCCCTTGCTTGTTTATGTACCACATAACTGTGGTATTGTCCATCTTTAGTAATAGTTGTCCTGGATGTAGTAGATCCTTGAAGGCCGTCAGGGCATCATGTACAGCTAGCATCTCTTTTTGATTGATGTGAAGATGCATTTGCTCCTTGCGCCATGTGCCCTGAATACATTTTCCTGCCATGTGTGCCCCCCAGGCATAATCCGATGCATCTGTTGTTATTATCTGCCTGGCTGTGGGTAAGGTGAAAGGCTGTCCCTTGTTATGGTGACAGGCCAGTGCCCACCATCGAAACTCCTGTTGCAGGCAGGGAATTAGAGTTATAAGTGTTTCCAGGCTGTGGCAATGTTGAGTCCAAACACTTTTTAGATACCACTGTAGTTTCCTCATATGCAATCTTGCATATGGAATTAGTAAAATGCAGGATGCCATGAAGCCAAGGGCCTGCAGAATCTTTCTTGCAGGGAGCTGGGTCTTTGTTGCCATCATTTGAAAGTAATGAGTCAGTTGCCTTTGCTTGTCTGGAGTGAGATAAGCCATCTGGGCAGATGTATTTAAGCTTGCACCCAGGAATATTATCTCTTGAGAGGGCACTAGTTTTGAATTCTTTTAGTTTACTGTGTACCCTAGGCAAACTAATAATCTTTACACAAACGCCAGATGCTTTAGTAGAATGTCCTTGCTCTCTGCTTGAATAAGGCAGTCATCCAAGTAGGGATATATTTTAATTCCTTTTTGCCTGCAAAATGCAATTACTGGTGCCAGGCATTTTGTGAAGACCCTGGGCGCAGAAGATAAGCCAAAGGGCAGTGTAGAGAATTGGCAATGCATTGAGCCAGCTATGAATCTGAGGTATCTTCTGCAAGATTGTCTGATTGGGACATGCAGGTATGCCTCCTTGGGGTCCAAAGTAACAAGCCAAGCCTCCTTGCCCAGCATGGGTAGTAGTTGCTGCAGTGTTAACATTTTGAATTTTGGAACATCCAGGAAAGTATTTAGAATTGACAGGTCCAGTACTGGTCTCCCGGCTTTGTCCTTTCTGGGTACCAGGAAATGTCTAGAGTAAAATCCTTGTCCCTGTTCTTGCTGTGGTACTCTCTGAATAGCTCTCATGTCCATGAGAGCAGAAATTTGTTTTTGTGCCTCTGCCCATTGGTTTTGTGGCAGGTCCGGTATACCTTTTGATTTTAGAAGGGTGTGAAAGTGGAACCTGTAACCCTGAGAAACAATATTCAGTACCCATTTGTCCTGGGTGATCATGTGCCAGTTTTGTGAGAAAAGTGCTAGCTTTCCCCCTAAAGGTACTGCCAAAGGTAAGTGCTTGGCATTTGTAGATGAAAGTCATTGGGACTGTTTCCTATAAGGTTGTGATTTGTCTTCTCCTCCTTTGGGGGCTGAAGCACCCCATTGTTTAGGTCTGTATGAGCCTTGGGGCTGAGATCTGCCTCTTGGGCATCTGTATCTGCCTCTTTGTGGCCTGTCTGACACCGGAAGGGACCAATTTTTTTGAAGGCCAGTTTCTGCTAAACCTAGGTGGTTGAACCTGTAAGAAATCCTTTACTGTCTGCAGTGATTTTGCTTTATCCTCCATTTTCTTTAACACCTCTTCTGCCTTAACACCAAACAAAGTATCATGCTGTAGTGGAGCATCCAATAATTTTACTTTAACATGTTCAGGTAAACTTTGTTCTTTAAACCAAGCATGCCTTCGAATGACAGAGCCTGTAACAGCGGCTCTACAAGAAGCCTCTAATTAATCAAAACCACATTGCAGAGTATGCTTTCTCACTTGTTCAGCTGCATGCAATAAATCCTGCATTACCTTATTGTCAGGACATTCTGAGTTTGTAAGCATTTTAACAAAGACATGAGGTACTGTTGATATTTAAGCATGTGAAACTGGCAGTTTAAAGCCCTTACAGCTTAAGTAGCAGAAGTGTAAACTTTTTTCCCCCATCTATCCGGAGCTCTAGAATCCCTATCAGAGAGAACAGGGTTTTTTGCAGTGGAAGCCTTTACCCCTTTGGGACCCTGAGAAATTGTTTCTGGGTCAGCAGCAGGGTTTTTATAAAGAAATTTATGAGAGTCTGGGACCCTGCAGTACCTGTCTGGCTTGACTGGTGCAGTGGGTAAAGAATCAGGAGAATGACTGGATTCACAGAAAACATCATCAACTATATCAAGCACAGGGGGGATGTGCTGAGGCAATAAAAGAAAGTCTCCGAGCCTTTTCTTGGATTCTGAATAATCCTGGTTCTCCCAATGGAAATGCTCCCTCATGGTGTGCAAGGTTTCCCCAAAAGAATAATCCTCAGGCGGAGAGGCTGAAGGTATAGATTCTTCTGCATCAGAGTCCTCATAGGGAGGGAGAGAACATCCCTGATCTGAGGAGGAATCAGAGGAAATAGAAACCTGGTCAGAGGGGTCATAGTCAGTGTCTTGCCTAGGCCTTTTATCAGGAGGGGGATGGGAACCCCTGATCAAAGTAATTAGGTCCTCGGCCATTTTAAGCATCTGTTTCTTTGGCATGGATGACTGTACAGGAGAATGCTGTACTTGTTTCCTTGTTTTTAATGGTGTTTTTGACTTTGCCTTGGCTGCTGTAGTGGACTTAATAGTAAGCTGTGAAGGTCTGAAAACACCCTCAGAAGCCGATGCCTGCTCAGCGGCTCCGGACCCATCTGAGGGAATAGTTTCCGCAGGCCTAATACCTTGAGTTTCCAGAGGCCTAGGTGTCTCCACATGGGAGTCGGATACGGCCTGTGGCTCTGAGGTAGCGGGTGTCAGGGGCTGCGAAAACACCTCACTGAGAACCGGTGAATGGCCTGGAAGAGGCTTCGTCAGTTTTGGACCTCGGATGCCTGTCCTTTTCCTTGTCTCTGCATTTTTTATGAATTCCGGTAGTCAGTTGTTCCGACGGTATTATGCAGTTAAACCTTCAGCCAAAGTAATGTAAAGCAAAATCAAACAGACGCTTAATAGTGCGTTTGTTGAATCTAGCACAAAACTGACAACTAGTAACGTTGTGGTCAGGGCCTAGGCAAGGAATACAGTAAGAGTGAAAATCGTTATGAGGTATTTGCTTCCCACAAGAAATACAATTGTTAACTTTTACTGACATCGGTCTGGAGCAAGAAAAAGTTTCCCCAACGGGGTACTTAGCTTTATTGAAGACTTTGGTTCTGAAATTCGATTTCGAAAATCTCAGGAGTCGGCCGACCGGCACTTAAACTGCTTCTGCTTCGGGCACCGCACGGCAAGAAAGACTGAAGAAAATGGCGTCAGCTGCATCTTTTATACTCCTAGTGCACTGACCGTCAGGGAAGAGGCGACAGCAACTGACGCCGGACCTAGACTTTGGAATTCTGGCCGACTGCGGGTAGCCTGCCAGCAGGATAACCCAAGTGTAATGACTGCAACAGTGAAACACGAACATCCCCTGATCAAGGTAATAAGGTCTTCAGCCATTTTGATCATCTGTTTTTTAGGCATAGAGGCCTATGCACATGGCTCATGCGTCAGTTTTTTAGTTTTAGAAGTTGCTTTCGTCTTTGGTTTTACAGCTGTCGTCGGTTTGATATACAAATGTTGACGTCTGAATACACCCTCAGAAGCTGGTGCCTGCTCAGTGGCTCTGGACCCATCCGAGGGAGATACATACGTTGGTCCAATACCCTGAGTATCTTGTGGCATGCCGGACTCCACATGGGTGTCAGTAGAGGCCTGCGACTCGAAGGTAGTGGGTATGAGGGGCTGCGAAAGCACCTCACTGAGTACCGGCGAACCGGCTACTGGCTTAGGAGAAGCTTTGTCGTCGGTTTTGGAGCTCGACTGCCTTTCTCTGTCCTTTTCTTTGCGGTTTTTTTTAGTACTCCGGTAGTCGGATTGCTATCGGACGACATTTCTGGGTAGTTAAATCTGTTTCCAAAATACTTTGATGCAAAAATATACCGACGCTTAACAGTGCGTTGGTTATATCTAGCACAAAACGGACATCCAGGCACGCTGTGATCAGGGCCTAGGCAAGAAATACAGTATAAATGGAAATCCTTATGAGGTATTTGCTTCCCACAAGTAATACAATTAACTTTTTCTGACATCGGTAAAAAGCAAGAAAAAGGTTTCCCCAGTGGGGTACTTAGCTTTAGTAAACACTTAAGTTCTGAAACTCAAACTCGAATATTTCAGTAGTCGGCTGACCGGCACTTGCGAAATGCTTCTGCTTTGGGCATCGTGCGGCAAAAAAGACTACAGAAAATGGTGTCGGCTGCATGTTTTATACCCCTGACGTCATGGAAGAGGAGACAGCAACCAACACAGGACCCAAGACTTTGGAATTCAGGCCGACTGAGGGCAAACTGCCAGCAGATTACCCAAATGTAATGACTGCAACAGTGAAACACGAAGAACATATGGTTCTTCTTTGCTTACGTACCATGACTGAGGTGTTGGCTGTGAACACTCTTAGGGGACTGGGCCAACAGACAAGGGAAAAAAGTGTAAGAGTTTGAATAAGGGTGTTCACTTCCTTCATAAACAGCACCTTTGTTTGCCACTTACCTTGAATAAGGTGTACCCCTTTTGTCCAGGTTCTCCATGCCTCGTCTGAGGCATCGATGTGCAATTATTGAATTGGAAGTGGTGGGGTGAAGGGAAGTCCTGGGTTTAGTATCATCTGGTGCCGTCATCATGAGAACTCTCTCCTAAGACAAGCTAAGTAGTGGGATTACCATGTCTAGTGGACGAGTGTGCTGCAACCAAACTGTTTTCAGGTTTAAACTGTGAGCTTTGGCCAAATGAGACCTACATGAGTGGAGTTAAGTAGATTTTTACCTACACTTTTATCAAATAATACACAATTTAAAGTAATTTGTTTGTGTTGCATTGAGCAATATCTAGCTGGAAGTTGACTGTTTTTTCAGTAGGTCTTATACAAGTGGTATTTTCAGTTAAGGCTTGTTAAAAAACCTGCATAGCCAGTGATAAGTGGGGGTAGTTTACCTCATTCTTATTCGGTTTCTGTCTTATACAAGTGGTGCAGTGAATTGTTTTCTGTCTAAACTGTGAACTTTGGCCAACTGAGACCTACATGAGTGGAGTTAAGTAGATTTTTACCTGCACTTTTATCAAATAATACATGATTTAAAGTAATTTGTTTGTGTTGCGTTGAGCAATACCTAGCTGGAAGTTGACTGTTTTTTCAGTAGGTCCCCACCAACCCTCCCTGTTTTTGTCTTGGTGTTAATGTTGGTGGCTTTGAAACTGCCCGCCCCCCTCTTGTACATTTGCACTTGGATACTCCTCCTGGGCCCATCTCATTTGCTCACACAAAAAAAAAAAAAAATGTATCTGCTTTTACTGTATTTGTGTTTCTTCCTACTTTATTTTGCTTTTGAGTCATCTTAAAAGTACTCAGTTGTATTTATTACTGCTTGGTGTAACTCATTCTAAGCCTTTTACTTTAAGCACTTGGGCTTCAGACCAGTTGTTTTACATTAAGAAGGTTTGTGGTCTGCACTGTAGTGACAGGACAGGTAGCTTACATCTTTCTAAGTTGGGAACTGCTGACTGAGGGCTCAGTGTCTGTTATTCTAAAAGTGTATTAATTCTGGTTAAAGCACTTGGGCTTCAGGCAAGTTATTTTACATTTAGAGGGTTCGTGGTCTGCACTCTTGTGGGAGGAGAGGCTGGACTCTGCCCTTCTGAGCTGGGAATTTCTGGTTAAAGGCTTATAGTGCCTGCATATTTGAACTGCTTCTTAATGAAATTAGTACACCTTGTTTGCTGTAGCATAGACTAGATCTAAGGCCTGCTGAATCTAGCTTTGTTTGTATAACTTGAGCACTAATCCAGGCATTCTTTAAAGTATTCAATTGTATTTATTACTGCTTGGTAGTAACTTGATTAAAGTGTAGCTATCAGTCTAAGTCTTTTGGATTAAGCACTTGGGCTTCAGACCAGTTGTTTTACATTAGGAAGGTTTGTGGCCTGCACTGTGGTGGCAGGACAGGTAGCTTACATCCTTCTAAGTTGGGACCTGCTGAATGAGAGCTCAGTGTCTTATTCTAAAAGTGTATTTGTTCTGGTTTAAGCACTTGGGCTTCAGGCCAGTTATTTTACATTAAGAAGGTTCGTGGTCTGCACTCTTGTGGGAGGAGAGGCTGGACTCTGCCCTTCTGAGCTGGGAATTTCTGGTTAAAGGCTTATAGTGCCTGCATATTTGAACTGTTTCTTACTGAAATTGGTACACCTTGTTTGCTGTAGCATAGACTAGATCCAGGCCTGCTGAATCTAGCTTTGTTTGTATGCTTGTCGTTTGTTTGCTTATTTCCCTGAAACGCTAATTCCACCTAAAACGCAGCTTTTCAGCGCTTCTGTGGATCCCTAGTGATATCTCCATTGCTTACTGTACTTATTTCCTTGTTTCACTTGAATGAAAGTTACTGTTTGTCGTTTTTGCATTTAAGTTACGTGTAGCACATTGCATTTAAGTTACCTGGCACTTGCTCACTAAAGCAATTATATAGGTCAGCGCTAAAAAATTAAAAGCACTACACCCTCACAAACTCCCCTGGAGTACCTTGTTCCCCACTGGCCCTTTTTTTTCAATAATAAAGGAATTCCCAATACTATTCTAGCATGTCCAAAGGTCAGCTGTCAATCTCCTCTCCGGTCCAACTGGTGAATCTGGGAATCTTGAGGCAATGTTACAACTGCCTCATGTACACAGACAACCCTCTCCTCCTCCCAACAAATTCCAACACATGTGAGAGATGCAACCATATAGCCAAACTGGAGGCTAAGCGCTCTCAACTCAGTACTGGCGTAACCAGTCAGGAGGAAAAGGAAACCACACTCACTACAATTCCAATCTCACACAGACCTACCACGACAGCAAACCAAACACATACACACAAAAACATATTCGGAGGCTCTAAATAAATATCTGCCTAAGCAGCAGCGACCTCCACGACACCCAAGCAACCGCTATCCCAAAACAAAACACATGCAACACACAGCTCACAAAGCCAGTGTGCTGAACAGTCACAGCCCTTAAGGCTAAACAACACACCTGATACACTTGTAATAGGTGACTCTATCGTCAGGCACACTGACGTCCCGCTCACCAGGCTGAAAGTACAGTTTTGTACCTACCATAAATGTAGATCTTCGAGTGCTAAGACAGCTGCAGTCATAACAGATGGGTTCTCCTGCCGTCAGGCGGGTCCTCGGTCGGCCGAATTCCAAAGTCTAGGTCCGGCGTCGGTTGTCGTCGCTTCTTCCCTGACGTCAGTGCGACAGGGGTATAAAAAAAACAGCCGACGCCATTTTCTTCAGTTTTTCTTGCCCCAGATGTCAGGTGCCCCCAGAAAGAAGGCAATACATAAAATTATGTAATAATGCAATGCAATATAATCAAAGACCAGTAGTTGCAAGCAAATACACCATAAAAGAAGACCCCTAGAGGGGAAGGAGGGAGGGAAACCTGGACTGCAGCTGTATTAGCACTCGAACATCTACATTTATGGTAGGTACAAAACTGTACTATGTTCATCGTGCATACAGCTGCAGTCATAACAGATGGGTAGAATCCCAAAGCTAAGAAAGGGGTGGTAGGCACTAGGTGGAGCTAGGAGGAGCCAAAATGCCCTGCAAGACTGCAGTGGCAAAGCCTGCTCTAGATTTGGAGTATAATGGTAGGTTGTAGTGCTTAGAGAAGGTATGCACAGAACTCCAAGTGGCTGCTTCTAAAATATCCTTGGTAGGAACTCCTCTGAGGAAGGCTGCAGAGGTGGCTGTGGCCCTGGTAGAATGAGTTCTAATGCCTGTAGGTACAGTTTTGCCATGAAAGGAATAGCAAAAGCGTATGCAGTGGGCTATCCATTTTGAGATTGTCTGTTTGGATATTGACTTTCCTTGAACTCCTACCGCATAGGCCACAAAAGCTGTTCTGATTTTCTGAAAGGTTTTGTTCTGTCCAAATAATAACGCAGTTGTCTGTGGATGTCCAAGGAATGCAGTAATCTCTCCCCTTTGTTTTGAGGATTAGGGTAAAAAGTAGGTAAATGTATGGCCTGATTTAAAGCTACCCTGGATACCACTTTAGGCATAAAGGACGGGTTGGTACGTAATGAAACTCTGTCCTGATGGAATATGATAAAAGGCTGGACAGCCATAAGAGCCTGTAGTTCTGAAACTCTACGAGCTGAAGTGATAGCCAGAAGGAAAGCTGTTTTCCAGGACAAATATTGTAAATCTGATGAGGCAGCTGGCTCAAAGGAGGCAAAGTCAGTTTTTCCAGAATGAAATTAAGATCCCAAGCAGGTATTGGTTGTTTTCTTGGAGGTCTTAAATTCTTAGCCCCTCTGAGGAACTGTCTTAATAGAGGGTGAGAGAATAAAGGTGGATCAATGTTGTATTCTGCAGAAATGGCTGAGGCATGGATTTTGATGGAGGAGAACGAAAGTCCACTGCTTAGCAGTTCAGCCAAATATTGTAGTATTTGAGGTAAATTCAGTTTTCCAGGGCACTGGCCCTTTTTCTCATTCCAAATACAAAAACGTTTCCATTTTGCAGAGGAAGCTTTTCTAGTTGATGGCCTTCTGGCCTCCAAAATGACATCCTGCACCTCCTTGGAGAGCAGGGCCTGCTGCGATGCTAAGGAATCTTCCATGCGGCTAGATTGAGTGTTTTCAGCTGACTGTGAAGAGTTTTGAAGCTGTGCTGAGTCAGAAGAAGAGGCATTAGAGGCAGGGTCCATGGTGGGGAATGCGTCAGGCTCCTCAGGAGTGGGTACCAGTGTTACCTTGGCCAGTCCGGAGCAATGAGGATCATCTTTGGTCTGTCTGCTCTGATCTTCAATAGGACTTTGGGCAGCAGAGGAAGAGGTGGGAAGGCATAAACTGTCATTGATGTCCAACTGAAAGAGAGAGCGTCCACTCTCCAGGCCTTTGGATGGAAGATCCTTGAGCAGAATCTTGTCAATTGATGTTTTTTGTGGGAGGCAAAGAGATCTATGTCTGGCCTTCCCCATTCTTGGATTATTTCTGTAAAAACTTTTGGATGCAACTTCCATTCGTGTGGATCTGTCATATTCCTGCTTAGGTTGTCTGTCAGCGTGTTTTCCTTGCCTGGCAAGTACTGTGCTTGTAGTTCCATTTGTAAGTCCATGGCCATGTTCCAAAGTGACATGGCCAGTCTGCATAGGGGATAAGAATGTGTTCCTCCCTGCTTGTTTATGTACCACATAACTGTGGTGTTGTCTGTTCTTATCAATAGCTGACCTGGTTGTAGAAGGTTCTTGAAAGCTGTAATAGCATTTATCACTGCTAGCATTTCTTTTTGATTGATGTGAAGGTGCTTTTCTTTTTGGGTCCATTTGCCCTGAATGCACCGGTCTGTCATGTGCACCCCCCAGGCGTAGTCCGAGGCGTCTGTTGTGATGACTTGATTTGCTTGAGGCTTGCTGAATGGAAGACCTGTGTTTCTTTGGCATGCTTGAGCCCACCACAGGAATTCCTTTTGCAGACATGGAATTAGTGGTATTATTGTTTACAGACTGTGGCTGTGTTGAGACCATATGTTTTTTAGGTACCATTGTAGTTTTCTCATATGCAGCTTTGCACATGGGATTAGTAAGATGCAAGATGCCATGAATCCCAGAGCCTGCAGGATTTTCCTTGCAGTCAGCCTGGTGCAATTTGCCAGTGTTCTGAAATATTGAATTAGTTGCTCCTGCTTCTCTGGCGTGAGGTAGGCCATCTGGGTGTTTGTGTCCAAATTGGCACCCAGGAAAATTATCTTCCGAGAGGGTTTTAGTCTTGATTTCTCTTTGATGACTGTGTATCCTAGAGAGTTTAATAACATTATTACATAAGCCAGATGTTTCAGAAGAATGTGCTTGCTGTCCGCTTGGATCAGGCAGTCGTCCAAATAAGGGTATATTTGTATCCCTTGAAGTCTGCAGTAGGCAATTACTGATGCCAGGCATTTCGTGAATACTCTGGGTGCAGTAGATAAACCAAAGGGCAATGCAGAGAATTGATAATGGGTTGAACCTGCAAGAAATCTGAGGTATCTTATGCAATTTTGTCTGATTGGGACATGCAGGTATGCCTCCTTGAGGTCCAATGTTACCAGCCAAGACTCCTTGCCCAGCATGGGAAGAAGCTGCTGTAGAGTGAGCATCTTGAATTTTGGTATGAGTAGGAATGTGTTTAGGATGGAAAGATCCAAAATAGGTCTCCAATCTTTTCCCTTCCTTGGCACCAGAAATAGCCTGGAATAAAAACCTTGACCTTGTTCGTGTGTAGGTACCTCTTGAATAGCTTTCATGTTTATAAGATCTGAAATTTGCTTTTGTGCCTCTGCCCTTTGATTGTGTGGCAGGTTTGGCATGCCTTTCATTTTTGGAAGGGTATGAAAATGGAATTTGTAGCCTCTGTTTATAATGTTCAGGATCCATTTGTCCTTTGTGACAATATGCCAATTTTTTGAGAATAGTGCCAACTTTCCTCCTAAGGGGGCTGCCATTTGAAACCTGGTTGGCATGCAAAGGGGAAAGTCATTGGTTTTGCTTTCTGAAAGATTGCGAGTTGTCCTCACCACCTCTTTGTGTAGGAGCTTGCCATTGTCTGCCTCTGTACGAGCCTTGTGTTTGTCCTCTGCCCCTCGGGCGCCTGTATCTGCCTCTTTGGGGTCTGTCTGTGGCAGGAAAGGACCAGTTTTTGGAAGGCCAGTTTCTACTAAAGCGTGGTGGTTGAACCTGCAGAAATTCTTTCACAGTTTGCATTGATTTAGCCTTTTCCTCCATTTTCCGTAATACTTCCTCAGCATTTGCCCCAAATAGTACATCCTTTTGAAGAGGGGCGTCTAGTAATTTAGCTTTGACTAGATCAGGCAAGGCTTGTTCCTTGAGCCAGGCATGCCTACGTATGACTGAGCCTGTTACAGCAGCTCTACATGAGGCCTCTAGAGCATCAAAACCACATTGTAAAGTGTGTTTACCCACTTGTTCTGCACTATGCATCAAACCCTGCAACTCTTTCATGTCTGGTTGTTCAGGTTGTGACATTTTACTTTTCAATTGAGATAACAGAAACTGTTGGTATTTTAGCATATGAAACTGACAGTTTAAGGCCCTCATGGATAAGGTAGCCGAGGTATATACCTTTTTTCCCCACCTTTCTAAGGATCTGGAATCTCTCTCGGAAGGCAATGGGTTTTTGGCAATGGAGGCCTCAACTCCCTTGGGCCCCTGTGAGATGGTTTCTAAGTCAGCAGCATGGCTTTTGTATAGAAATTGGTGTGAGTCAGGAACCCTGTTAGTACCTGTCAGGCTTAACTGGAGCTGGAGGAAGAGAGTCGGGGTTAAGGCAGGCCTCCGAGTAAACATCATCTAGGATGTCCAGGACAGGAGGTATAGCCAGAGGCCTGTGCTGGGGTAACAAAAGAAATTCCTTGAGCCTTTTCTTGGAATCTGAATAATCCTGGCCTTCCCAGTGGAAGTGTTCCCTTAAGGTATGCAGTGTTTCACCAAAAGAGTAATCCTCAGGGGGGGATACAGAAGGAATAGATTCCTCTGCATCAGAGTCTTCAAAAGGGGAGTAAGACTGTTTCTGATAATCAGAGTGCTCTGAAATAATGGAGCCCTGATCAGAGGAGGGGGAATCTTCCTCCACTCTGGGTCTTTTGTCCGGAGGTGGCTGAGAACCTCTGATTAGAGTAATTAAATCCTCAGCCATTTTAAGCATCTGTTTCTTAGGCATGGGGCCTGGAGATGGGCCCTGTGTAGCTGGTCTCTTAGGGTGCATGGTAGCTTTAGACTTGGTGAAAGCCTTGATGGAGAAAGAAGAGGAAGGTCTGAAGACACCTTGAGTGGAGGTGGACCTGTCCACATTCTGTGTTTCAACGCCAAGCGTGGCTTCGGTATCTGTAGTCAGGGTGTGGGCCGAGGAGCCTGCGACCTCAGGTACAGGAGACACCGCCAAAGATGTGTCGTCGGTAATCAGGGGCTGCATAGGCGCCTCGCTGAGAACCGGACCACGTGTAGTCGGCTTTGGCGTGGTGTCTGTAGAGGCCGTGGACCTCGAGTGTCGGTCCTTGTCTTTGCGTTTTTTTAGACAAAACCGGAGTCGGAGTATCCAACGACATAGTATAGTTAAATGCTTTCCCAAAATAATGCTGGGCGAACTCCGCCCGACGCTTAATAGTGCGTTTGTTGAATGTAGCACAAAAGCGACAGACCGAG
Organism: Protopterus annectens; assembly: GCF_019279795.1. Classification (NCBI taxonomy): domain Eukaryota; kingdom Metazoa; phylum Chordata; order Ceratodontiformes; family Protopteridae; genus Protopterus; species Protopterus annectens. Next base: position 402,673,299 of record NC_056741.1, read on the forward strand.
ACGTCGTGGTCTGGGCCTAAACAAGGTATACAGAGTGAATGGAAATCCTTATGTGGTATTTGCTTCCCACAAGAAATACAATTATTAACTTTGTCTGACATCGGTCTGAGGCAAGAAAAAGTTTCCCCAACGGGGTACTTAGCTTTTAAGAAGACTTCGGTTCCAAATTTTTCGTAATCTCAGGAGCTAGCCGACTGGCACTTGCGAACTGCTTCTGCTTCGGGCACCGCGGGGCAAGAGAGACTGAAGAAAATGGCGTCGGCTGGTTCTTTTATACCCCTGTCGCACTGACGTCAGGGAAGAAGCGACGACAACCGACGCCGGACCGAGACTTTGGAATTCGGCCAACCGAGGACCCGCCTGACGGCAGGAGAACCCATCTGTTATGACTGCAGCTGTATGCACGATGAACATCAAGGAGAAGGTCACGGTGAGCTGCCTGTCGGGCGCTAGGATCCGCCACATAATACAAGCACTCAGGTCACTCCAAGGCAAGTACAAATATGACTCAGTCATTGTCCATGCTGGTGTGAATGACCTGAGACTTACCTCCTTGGACTACATGAAAAGAGACATAGAGGAGCTCTCTGAGCATGTAGCCCAGGCCGGTATGACCCTGACCTTGAGTAGCATCTTACCTTCACCAAGAATGATGCCACAATATGAAGACAAGATGATCAATTTCAACAATTGGCTTAAGTATTGGTGTCATTCAAAGGGGATCCAATGCCTGTCAGCCTGGGATGACATGCTCGACAAGCCACGATGCTTCGCTAGGGACGGCTTGCACCTATCACCCCTGGGCTTTTGGATATTGGCAAAGGCTCTTGCTACCCCCACAGTGCCGTTTTTAGGCAAGGCTCAAAAGACAAACCCACCTCCATAGGTATCACAAGGGATAAGAAACTAAGAGTAATGCTACTCAACGTCAGAAGTCTAAACCTCAAGATGCATGCACTCGAAACTCTCCTTAGCATGGAGAACATCGATATCTGTGCAGTAACAGAAACCTGTTTCAAGGCTCCCGAGAGCACCCCAGCACTACCAGGTTATACCTCATACCATGCTTTTCGGCCCCAAAACTTGGACGAACCACAAAAGGAGGGGAGTATCAATATTCGTCAAAGAGACCCACACCTCCAGGTTGGTGGCACAGCAAGCATCAGAGACTATCCATGTGCAACTAACAGTGGGTAAAACTGCCTTCCAGTTTATAGCCTGCTACAGACCACCCTCCCAAACCCAGGAACTCCACTTGGCCTTCCTGAGAACACTGGAAAATATGAAGGTCTCTCCAAACACCATTATATTGGGCGACTTCAACTACCCAAAAATAGACTGGGAGCATTACTCTAGCTCCAACACCCTAGCCCAAAGGTTCCTAGAATTTATAAACTCAAATGCTATGGAACAACTTGTTACCACTCCCACAAGAGGGGAAAACATACTGGACCTGATCATCACCAACATGGGGACTCTATGCTCCAGACCAGAAGTGTATCCCTCACTGGTAAGATCAGATCATAAACTAATCTTACTGGATATTCACCCCCTGCCCAGAAAACCAGTGAAAAACTTCTCTAAATCAAATTTCACACTCCTCAAAACCGAGGTGGAATCCTTCAAAGCCCCAGGGCCTGTGGAAAATATGGCCCAGACCACAGAATCCTTTATAAACGCATTCTATGAACACCTTCAGGAATGCATGGATCATGCAATCCCAAATAAAACCAAGACCCAATCCTCCAAAGGCAGACGTCCTGTCTGGTGGACCCCAGCCATAAACAAACTATACAATAGAAGGAGGAAGCTACTACATGATTCAGCAAAATCTCAAAAAGGGAAGGCATCTCTGATCAGTATTAGCAAAAAACTACGGGCACTCATAAAATCGTCTAAGGCCAGCTTCGGGAGAAAAATTGCACAGGACACTAAGGATAATCACAAGGCTTTCTTTAGTTATGTTAGGAACCTGGATGGGAATTCACAGATATGCTCAGAATTAGTCCAAAATGACAAAAAATACACGAACCCACAGACATTGCCAACATCCTAGCTAACAGGTTCATCGCAAACCCCCACCCCCCCACCAAAAGGGCAAATATCTATCCCAGCAGAGTGCTGCCCCCCTAACATCTCAGATGCTCAGGTAAGAGCCGCCCACTCCAAAGCAAAAAACACAGCATCAATGGGACCAGACGGTGTCCCGGGCTGCGTCCTACATGAACTCCAAGAAGAGCTAAACCCAAACATAAAACTACTGTTCAATCTCAGCCTTACTACAGGATATGTACCCAAGGAGTGGCATACAGCAACGGTGGTCCCTCTCCACAAAGGTGGTGCCTCAACGGATCCTGGAAACTATCACCCCATAAGCCTGACTAGCTTGGTCTGCAAAGCTATGGAAAGGATAATCATGGACCTTATAAATAAAGATATTGGGGACCTACAGACACTGGATTCTACCCAGTTCTGCTTTGTTAAGGGCAGATCCTGCCTCTTAAACCTGGTCGATTTCTTTGAAACAGTCACTAAGGCCATTGACGAGGGGAAGGTGGTCCACACAGCCTACCTGGACCTCGCAAAAGCCTTCGATACAATACCCCACTCGGGCATTATAGATAAGTTCACCAGCTTAAATATAAACCCCTATGTCACTAGATGGGTTGCAAACTGGCTCAGGGACAGAACCCACATGGTTAGAATTGCTGGAGCCATGTCAGACTCCAAACCAGTTACAAGTGGCGTCCCACAAGGCTCAGTCCTGGGACCTCTCTTGTTCGGTATATATTTCTCAGAGGTACAGGCCAACATGGAAGGACTGTGGCTGACCAAGTTCGCAGATGACTGCAAACTGGGCGCCATAATCGGACTCTCCAACCGACACAAGCATCCTCCAAAAGGGCCTCACAGAAACAGACAACTGGAGCCAGAGCCATGGCCTCAAGCTAAATGCCAAAAAGTGTATAGTCATCCCCTTTGGCAAAAACAAAGTACCCAAAAATTACCACATAAGTGGTAATCCATTAAGTACGGAAGAAGTAATTAAGGACCTGGGGACCCAAGTTGATAGCAATCTCTCATTTGACAACAACGTGGCCAAAGTGGTTAGAAAAACATTTTATATAGCCCACCTAATCATGAAGGGATTCAAATCTAGATCAGGGGAGGTCATCGTTCCTCTTTACTCATCCCTCATCAGGCCCATAATTGAGTACAATGCCCCTTTTGGGATGTACCTTACCAGACACCTGCAGCAACTGTTAAGACCCCAAAAGTACCTCACCAAGAGGATCAAAGGGCTCAAACAGATGCCATATGCTGCCCGGTTAAAGAAACTCCAGCTCTACTCAGTGGCATACCACCTGCTCAGAGGTGATCTGTGCCTGACGTATAAAGCCATGTCCAACCCGGAATTAATGGACATGCTGCACCTCAGAAAATCCAAATCCCATCGAGCTACGTACTCAAGAAACTTGAACCTCAGCACTGAAATAAATAGGACATGCTGGAGGGACAGATTCATAACCCAGAGGCTCCCTTCACTCTAGAATAAAATCCCAGTCCAGGTTAGGCTGAGTCCCTCATTGACTCTCTTCAAGAGGAATCTTGATGAGTGGATGGGGGATTGTAGGTTTACCCCAGGTATCACTTCTGTCTCACTGTTAGACAAAGGCACAGTATACTAACCTCAAAAAAAGGCATAGCAAAATTAATTTAAAATGGGTTGCGAAAGCCAAACACACACTGGCTAGGCTTATAAATGCCCTAGGGCAGATAGCCTAGTATGAACCTATGAACCTATTAGATTTTCCTCATATGAGTCGGGCTAGAGTGAGCACTGGAACATTGCTGCCATGAATACCAAGGCCCTTAGTATTTCTCTTGCTGAGCACTGATTGAGGGAAGTCAGGTTATAAAAGTAATCTACACAGCTCTGCACTTCTTCCTGAGGCAGGTAGGTCTGCATCTTTATGGTGTCCAGTCTGCATCCCAGGAAAACTAAGATCTGAGCAGGCTGCAGGTTGGACTTCTTGCAGCTGGTAGTGAACCCCAACTGTAACAGAAGGTTGTGTGTTAGCTGGAGGTGCTGCTGGAGTATCTGAGGACAGAAGGCTTGAACAAACAAGTTGTTTAAGTAGGAAAAAAAATCTGAATTTCCTGTGTTCGACAGAAGGTGATTACTGGTGCCAGACGTGTTGTGAAAACTCTATGAGCTGTGGAAAGCCCAAACGCAGAGTAAACAGAGATGAACCGGCACAAAATCTGAGGAATCTCCTGTGGTGGGGTACTGAACTGGAATATGGAGGTAGGTATGTTTTAGATACAGACGTATTAGAAAAGCCTGAGGCAGAATGAACAGAAGCAGTGTATGCAGGAATGCGTTTCTAAAGCTGGGACTTCTAGAAATATGTTTATTAGAGAGAGGATTTTACACGAGGCCTATTGGGGGGCAGGAGACTGCGAGTCAGGTGCAGCAGAGGTGGACTGAAAAGCATCCAAGGAGTTCTCAAGAACAGGGGGACCTGGGTAAGGAGAGGGCTTGCTCAGTTTCAAAAGACTGTAGTATCTTTTCTGAACCTCCGTAATCTGCCCAGACTACCACTCAGAATGTTTCATCACGTTTAATATGGTCTTTCCAAAAGAAATAAACTTTTTCCAAATAAGAGTCCAGAGAAACGGAATCTTGATTCTCTGAATGGATACGGTCAGGGGAATACATCTGGGATGAATATGCCAGGAAATGATTTGAACCAGAAGCCTCCTCATCTTCAAAAAATGAATCCACCACAGCAACCTTTTGAGGGATGGGGGGGGGGGTGGCCTTGTACAGGCCTTGAGAAATGTCTATCCATTCCTTCTTCCTACAATAAAGAGGAGAAGGGGAAATTAAATGTTTAACTTTCTGACATTTCTACTTTGGTGTAACGTCCGCTAGAACCAAGCATGGTGGTTCAGATCCTTGACTTATCTCAACAAGTTTACCTGGTATCACCTCCCTAACTACTATCTGGGAAACTGGCCACTAGACCCTCTGAGACTGATGTTCTTCAGCTTTACCTGGGGGTTTTCTCAGTCATTACAGCCCCCACACTACACCAGTCTCGGTTGACAGCATCTAAGATGGAACTGGATAAACCACGGATTCTACCTCAGCGGGTATACAGTCACAGTCATCTGAATTTCTAATATAGGTCTTTTAAGCTTCTTCTCATGTGATAATGGTACACCTAGGGAAGCGGACTCTGCCATCTTGGAGTTGGCCAAGTGCTTAAGATGTTGGGTCTCCAGAAAAATATGAGGCAAGCACAAACAGGATCACAACATCTTTGGCACAAATGATTGCCAAATAGAACAGGCCCTGTAATAGTGTTCTGTGCCTGGGTATGCAGGTCTTCGTATGGAATTTGCCTACTGCACCTCTCGCCCATTCTGAGTGGCATTTAATACCAAAAAGCAAAAATACCTTTGAAAAGCAAAGAAAGGTTTCCCACTGGGGCACTTATCTTTTTACTCAAAGCAACAGTACCAACAACCAATAAGTCAGTCAGTCTGATGAATATGCGACCTGTGTTTGGGCTGACAGTGAGATAGTCTGAGGAACTACAGTTGTATGGCTGCCTATATAGCCGTATACTTAGGAGTTCACGAGTCAGACATATGGTCTTGGGAAGGTAAAGCATTAGTACCCCAGCCAGATGACAATGGTGATAACCCACTCATTATGAATACTGCAACAGTGATTTCAATCAGGACAGACTGTTCATCATGTTTCACGCTTACAGTAATAACCGTATGAGAGGATTCCCACAACCGAGAAAGGGGAAGGCTGGAAGAGAATTGACAAAGCAGAAGCAAATTCAGCCCTTGTTTTGTGGAAAAAAAATGTTTGGTACAGGTGAGGATAGAGGACCAAATGGCAGTCTTTAAAATGTACCCAGTGGAAACCCTCTAAGAAATGCACTGACAGTAGCTGTAGTCCTTGTAGAAGGACATCTGATATGTTGTGGTATTTACACAATACAGCTGGAAATCCATTTTGAAATGGTTTGTTTGCTAACAGTGGAAGCTAAATAAAGTTGGTTGGACTTTGACTACTCTGACCATGGCAAAATATCATCTGAGCTGTTTATGAACATTAAGCAAACTTCAGATGCATTCCCCCTGATTCTGCGGGTGAGGAAGGAAGGCAGAGAGATGAATGGACCGACTCAGAGAAAGTTCAGAAACCACTTTGGCATGAAAGAGGGATTTTTCCTGAGTTTAACTCTGTCTTGGCGAAAAATAAGTAAGGGCTCAGTGGACATGAGAGCTTCTAGTTCTGGAACTTGCCTAACAGAGGTGACAGCCTCAAGAAAGGCTGTTTTCCAAGACAGAAAACCAAAGTCAGCTTTAGCTGCTAGTTCAAAAAGTGGCACAGTGAACATTTCCAGCACAAACTTGATATTTTAAGGAGGAGAGAAAACTCTTCTGGGAGGCTTCAAGCAGATAATACCCTTAAGGAAATGTTTCATAAGGAATTGTTAGCAAAGAGGCTGCACAGGAAGGCAGACAGAAATGGCTAAAGAGTATGCATGAGTAAGACTAACCAGATTTGAATTAATGTGTAGTGTAGGTAAAAACGTGGTTGGTCTCTGCTGATATTGGGAAGATAATCTGTTACACCAGTCTGAAAACCTTTTCCATTTTGAAATATAGGACTTTTTGGTACTACGTTTTCTGGCTTCTTTTAAAATATCTAGTACATCCTTGTCCAGAAAGAGGCGGTGGGCTGCATTCAGTTGATTGACTAAGCTGTGAGCCTCAAGGTGCTGAAATTAGGCTGCATGATGAAGCCCTTATTTTGAGTCAGAAGGTCCCATCTGTTGAGGAAGCAACCATGTTTTTTCCATGCTCAGGTTATGTAAAAGGAACCAGTGCTGCCTCAGCCAAAAAGGTGCTACTAGTACCACTCTTGCCCCTTTCTCTCAACCTGATTTTCAGCAACAATCTGGGAATGAGGAGAATGGGAGGAAATGCATAAAGGAAACAGACCTGTCTATGGAAAGATGGCATCTATCCTCCAGGCCTTGAGATGTTTGATCACTGAACAATTTTTTTTTTTATCTGAAACAAAAAGGTCCAACTCTGGCACACCCCAAGATATGCAAATTAGACTGGGCACATTTTTGTTCAAGGTCCAACTGTGAGCACTCAGGTTTTTTTTTTTTTTTTTAAAGAAAGCTTTCTTCCCATTTTCCTTGAGCTTGCAAGCCACAGAAATGTGCTCCCAAGCTACACATGAGGCATCTGTTGTCAAGGTCTGGTTAGGTTGTGGGGTCCTGAATAGAACCCTGAAGATTTGGATGCAAGCAGAGATTCACCAATGGAGTTCCTTTTCAAACAGGGAGAAGTGGAATTTTTCGGCTAACAGACTGACAGTTTTGGTGCTAAGATCTGTTTCTATACACTACTGTTTTTTTCTCATGTGAAGTCTGGCTAGGAGGATCATTAGGATACATGAGAGCATGCACTGAAAAAGTCTATAAATCTCCTGTGATAGAATTGTTGTGAGGAGAAGGACAATGGCAAAAATTTGTCATGAAAGTGATATTTTCCACTGGGGGAATGCCCTTTGAAGGTCTGTGTCGAGCAAGGTCCCCTAGAAAGACAAGCTTTCGGGATGCAGACAGGTTAAATTTTTATGCTGATGGTGTAACCTAGGGAGTAGGAAATGGTCATAGTAATGCACAGAGCAAAAAGCTCCTCCTCCACAGAGTCCCCTTGGATCAGGCCATCACCTATGCAAGTGTACATCTGAATGCCCTTTGTCCTGCAGTATGCTATTACTGGAGCCAGGCACTTGAACAGTCTAGGCACAGTAGATAACCCAAAGTGCCTAACACAGAATTGGTATTTTCCACCTGCTTTGAAACACAGATGCTTCTCCCTGTGGAACTATGTAATGGGAATATGAAGGTAAGCTTCTTTTACATCCAAATTGACCTTGTGAGCCTGAGGAGAAAGCAGAGGCAGGAGCTTCTGTAAATTCTGAATTACAGTTTGAACTTGGGTACTAGAAGAAATCCATTTAATCTTTTGATAAGTTTAGTATAGGCCTCCAAGTTCCTTCTTGAATAATACCCCTTTTCCCTTTTATGTTAGGGTACTTCTTGTGAGAAGCCTTGTTGTAGAAGCAGACCACCTTGGGTCAGAGCTTTGTTTACCTGACTTGATGAGAACAGGAATACCTGCAGATTTTGGGAGAAAAGTGAAAAGGCTCTAACTTGCTTTGATAATGCTTGCCGCCTATCTGTCCTGGGTTATCTAGGTCCATTTGTTGAGAGAGACAGTCCTACTCCTAGCTTTGAAGGAAGAAGGTGGTTTACAGGAAGGAAAAGGTTGGGGTGCGGCTTTGAGGAAAAGGGAACAGTGGGGAGACTGGCATAGTCATGGTTGCCAAAGGCTTCAAACACTGACTCTAAGTAAACAGAAGGGGAAGAAAGACGACTGTTAAAATTATTTGGAATAATCACCTAAAAAACCTCGCAACATACAAAGTTGAGAAGCAACCAAATAAAAAAGGCACTTGGCATGTCTATCTTTATGGGAAAGCTGCCTCCCACATTCACATTTTCCCTTCCTGGATGACATGAAAAAAGATACAGCCACAAAAAAAGAAAGAAAGGGTAAGACTCCAACAGGGCACTTACTCTTTTCAAGGCTCAGTAGCTGAACCAACCTGGTCAACAATCTGTAGACTGAATTCGTAAGAAAGCCTTCAGACTGGCAGCAAAGAAGTTATGATGATTAGGAGCTCGTATGTCACTTATGCACTTTACATCTTGAATATATCATCTGACGTACGGCACCTGGAAGGAGATATGGCTTTGGTATGCTGGCCAGGCATTTGGCTATCCTCAAAAAGATATCCAATCTGTAAAGAATACTGCAACAGTGATAAGGAAGGACATCTAGTCCACAACACTCCTGCTCACTCTAACGCTCAAAAGACTCGGCGGATATCCTGACAATTTTGAAAATTATACTCCACTCAGTTACAGCTATTCCAAAATCCCATCTACCTCTTTCATTACTGTGGAGCAAGTTCTCTCAACCCTCTCAAAAGCTAAAAACACCTCAACCATGGCCCCTGATAATATACCAGGCTGCTTCATTATCAGGGTCAAACATTTCCTATCTGAACACTTAACTTTTTTAATATAAGACATATTCACTGGTTACATGTCAGATACATGCACTAGTCACATTTCTGAAGCCTGAAAAAAATCCACTGTAATACCATTACACACGGGTGCATGTATCTTACATGTAACCAGTAAACATGCCTTAGATTAAAAAAAGGAAGCCAATCTGGTGGTCCCCTGCCATAAACAAACTCTACAACAGAAGAAAGAAACTGTTGCAAAAAAGAGTAAAATCCCACGATTGGAGGAACTCCCTGGTCAGCCTCAGTAAGAAGCTGAGATCCCTCAAAAAATCCTCCAAAGCTAGTTACGAAAACAAAATCAACAATGATTCTAAAGACAACCACAAAGCATTCTATAGCTATGTCAAGAATCTCAATGTTAACATTCAGATCTGCTCTGAGCTACAGCACAATGGCACTAAATATACAGAACCAACTGATATTGCCAACATCCCATCCTGGCAGATAGGTTCAGTGCTAACTTTATCTCCCTCTCATCCCCTAAAGGGCCCTTCTCTATACCGGAAGAATGTAAAGTTCCTGTAATTACGGCTGCACAGGTAAAAAAAAATTCTCTCCAAAGCCAAGAACACAGCATCCATGGGACCTGACAACATCCCAGGCTGCGTTCTACATGAACTACAGAATGAACTGGCACTACACCTAAGTACCATGTTCAATAATAGCCTCACCTCAGGTTATGTGCCCACTGAATGGCGCACAGCGACGGATATCTCACTCCACAAAGGGGGAGCCACCACAGACCCTGGAAACTACCGCCCCATTAGCCAGATGAGCTTGGTCTGCAAGGCTATGGAACTTATAAACAATGACATTGGTAACATCCAAAGACATTGGTAACATCCAAACTCTGGACCACACCCAGTTTGGGTTTGTAAAAGGCAGATCATGTCTCCTAAACCTGAGAGACTTCTTTGAAGCGGTCACCAAAGCCGTAGATGAGGGTAAGGTGGTTCACACAGCCTATCTAGATCTCGCCAAGGCTTTCGACCCCATCACCCACTCTGGAATTACATACAAACTCACTAAACTAGGTAAAAATCCCTGTGTCACAAGATGGGTTGCCAACTGGCTCACTGACAGAACCCACACTGTCAAAGTAGCAGACTCCAAATCCAACTGCAGACCAGTGACAAGTGGAGTACCACAGGGTTCAGTCCAGGGTCCTCTCCTGTTTGGTATCTACTTCTCTGAAGTACAGGCTAACACAGAAGATCTTTGGCTAAGTTCGCAGATTACTGCAAACTAGGAGCCATAATCAAAACTCCAAAAGATGTGGACATCCTACAAGGGCCTCGATGAGACAGATGCCTGGTGTCAAAGCCATGGTCTCAAGCTCAATGCCAAAAAGTGCACTGTCATCCCTTTTGGTAAAAACTCTGTACCCATGAGCTACCACCTAGTCAGTAGTCTGAAAGTGTGATAAGAGACCTTGGGACACAGGTGGACAGTAGTCTCTCCTTTGATAATCACATCGCCACAGTAGTCAAGAAATCATTCTATGTGGCACACCTCATCACAAAATGTTTCTCATCCAGGAAAAAAACAGGTCACTGTTCCCCTCTACTCGTCACCCATCAGAGTACAATACCACTTTTGGTATGTACCTCACAAGACATCTACAACAATTAGAAAGGCTGCAGAAATACCTCACAAAGAGGATTACTGGCCTCAAACAGATGCCCTACGCAGACAGTCTCAAAAAAACTGCAGCTTTACTCTGTCGCATATCGCCTACTCAGAGACTATCTCTGCCTAACACACACAGCTATGTCAAACCCAGAGCTTCTGGACATGCTCCACTTAAAGAAATCCCAATCCCTCCGAGCTACATGCTCTAGGGACCTAAACCTTGTCACCACAATAAACAGAACATGCTGGAGGGATAGATTCCTGTCCCAGGGACTTCCCATACTCTGGAACAAATTACCTATCTATATCAAACAAAGCTCCTCATTAGCACTCTTCAAGAAAAATCTGGATGATTGGATGGGAGATAGGAAATTCACCCCGGGGATCACTTCTGTGGCTCTGCTCAATAGTGGCACAAGAAAATAATTTTCTCGGGTGGCGAAAGCCAAGGTACCTTTTGGCTAGGCTTATATAGGCCCCTAGGGTCAATAGCCTAGTACCTACCTATGAACCAAGGAACCCTGGTAACTACAGACCCACTAGTTTTGTTAGCCTCATATTTAAAACTATGGAGCATATTATCTCAGACCTCATTAATATGGGCACTGAAAATCTCAAACTTGGTCCCTCATCATTTTGTGTTGTCAAAGGTAGGTCCCTGCCTCTTTAACCTTCTGAATTTCTTTAGAAAAAGTAATCAAGGGAGTAGAAAGCGGTTATGCAGTACATACAGCATAGCTGGGCCTGGCCAAGACCTTTTACAATCTTCCCCATGCAGTCATCAATGACAGACTTGTAAAGCTAAATTCAAATCCGTATGTCGTGCAGCAGGCTTGCTGGTTGTCTGACAGAACTCGGTGTACGGCAGGACTTAGTATTAGGTTCGCTCCTATTTTGCATCTATTTCTCAGATCTTCAGGCCAGCACTCCTGGTCTGTGGTTATCCAAGCTTGCAGATGACTGTAAATTTGTGGTGTTTAATCTTCTACCGACTCATAACTACTCCAACATAGGTCAGACCATGTTAAAAATTGGTACAAGAACAATGGCAGAAAAGTAAATGTGAAAAAATGTAGCAGAATTCATTTTGGTAAACAAAACATTTTCACATACCTAAATGGGAAAAAGGGGTTGTGGATGGATGGGTAGAGGTGAGACAACCCTGAAATGGGACAATGCTGTAAGGGATCCAGACACACTTATTGATAATTCCTTACTGTTTGACCATCATGTCTCCACAGTCTTTTAGAAAGCCTACTTGGCTCATTTAATTTCTAAACGTATCTCCACTAAATATAAAAAAAATCTAAATTCACCTTCAACTATATAATTACACCCATTACAATATAATGCACCTTTTGGCATACATTTGTGTAAGCATATCACTCAACTTGAGAGACCTCGGATATTCAGAATTAAAAAGATCAGTGGCTTCAAAAATCTTAGTTACCAGAACAGGCTGGCATCTCTCTGTACTCAGCCTCAGACTCCTCCATGAAGAAGGTACAGCTGTGTACACTTACCATAAATGTAGATGTTAGAGTGTATTCACTGTTGCAGTCATCACATTTGGGTTATCTGCCTACAGTTAGCCCTCAGCCAGCCTGAATACCAGAGTCTTCGGATTTCTGTCTCAGATGCTCTCTCTTCTTCCATGACATCAGGTCGTCAGGGGTATAAAACATGCAGCCGACACCATTACATCAGTTTTTCTTGCCCCAGATGTTAGGTGCCCCCACAATAGGAAGCAATTATATGGTATGGTACACCCCCATCAAAAAGCAAATACACCAGAAAAAATAATTATACCAAATAAGAAGGAAAGGTAGAGCCAAGGGAAGTCAGGGGGGGGGGGGGGCTGGAGGAAGGGTAACCAGGACTGCAACAGTGAATACAGTCGAACATCTACATTTTTGGTTAGTGTACACAACTGTACTAAGTTCTTCGTGTTTCACTGTTGCAGTCATCACATTTGGGTCGATTCCCAAAGCTAAGGAAGGGAGGAGGAAGTTAAAGAGCATTAGGGCCAGCTATTAAGCCCTGCAAGACTGCAGTGGCAAATCCAGCTCTGGATTTAGAAAAGATAGGCATGTGGTAATGCTTGGTGAAGGTATGTACAGAGCTCCAGGTAGCAGCTTCTAGGATGTCCCTTTTAGGGACTCCTCTGAGAAAAGCCGCAGAGGTAGATGCAGCCCTGGTGGAATGTGATCTTATCCCCTTGTGGAGTAGGTTTTCCAGGGTGCTTGTAGCAGAAATGAATGCAATGGGCTATCCATTTGGAAATGGTTTGCTATGAAATGACCTTCCCCCTCTGCCCCTGCAGCAAAGCCAACTAGCAGCTGTTCAGATTTTCTGAGAGGCTTAGTCCTGTCCAAGTAAAATCAAAGTTGTCTGTGCACGTCCAGACAGTGTAGTATTCGTTCACCTTTGTTTTGTGTATTAGGGAAAAAAAAGTACGCAAATGAATGGACTGATTTAGGGCCACACTAGACAACACCTTGAGCATAAAGGAAGGATTACTCCTGAGGGAAACCCTGTCCACATGGAAGATAATGAAGGGTTCCACTGCCATGAGGGCCTGTAATTCAGAAACTCTTCTTGCTGAAGTGATGGCTAGAAGGAAGGCTGTTTTCCAGGAAAGGAATTTCAACTCTGCTGTTGCAGCTGGCTTAAAGGGGGGGGGGGGTGAGCTTTTCCAATACAAGGTTAAGGTCCCAGGCTGGAGTGGGAGCTCTCCTGGGGGGGTCTTAAATTTATGGCCTAAGGAATTATTTTAGCAAGGGGTGAGAGAAGAGGGGTGGCTCAGTATTATAATGTGCTGAAATGGCAGAGGCATGAATTTTAATTGACGAGAAGGATAAGCCCTTGTGGAGCATTTCTGTTAAGTACTGTAGAATATGCAGTAAGCTGGGCACCGCTGTGCCCATCCCCCTGAGCCTGGCTCCAGGAACAGTATCTGTTCCACTTTTCAGTATAGGATTTTCTAGTACTAGGCCTCTTTGCCTCCAGAATGACATCCAGCACCTGCTTACTGAGGGATGCTAGAGGAGAGCTCAAGGAATTAGCCAGGCTGCAAGGTTCAGGGCTTGAAACTGAGGGTGCAGAATCTGGCCCACCTGCTGGGACAGCAGGGAAGGGGTCTGAGGCAGGTGCCATGGTTGCAGCACTGTCATACTGCACAAGAAGGGGTACCACTACTGGCGTGGCCAGTCTGGTGCAATCAGTATTGTCCTTGGCTTGTCCGGTTTGATCTTTAGTAGAACCTTCGAGAGGAGAGGCAGAGGGGGAAAAGCAAACTGAGAGGCTTACCCAGGTAAAGGACAGGGCCATCCACTTTCCAAGCTTGACTGTGGGGAGTTCTTGTGCAGAATTTGTTCAACTGGTAGTTCTGAGGGGAGGCAAACAGTTCTACCTCTGGAGTCCCCCATTTGTTCCTCAAAAGGTTGAATATCTTGGGGTTTAGTTTCCATTCGTGTGGGTCCATGAGATTTCTGCTTAAGTAGTCTGCCAGTGAATTTGGTTTGCCTGGCAGGAATTGAGCTTGTATGTGTACTTGGTAGCTCAAGGCTGTGTTCCATAGAGCCATGGCTAATCTGCAGGGAGGGTACGAGGTGGGTTCCCCCCTGCTTGTTTATATACCACATAACTGTGGTTTTGTCTCTCTCTACCAATAGTTGTCCTGGAAGAATACGGTCTTTGAAGGCTGTCAGAGTATTCTGTATAGCTAACATTTCTTTTTGATTGATATGCAGGTGCATCTGTCTGGGGTTCCATTTGCCCTGAATGCACTGCCCTGCCATGTGAGCCCCCCATGCATAGTATGATGCTTCTGTCAGGGCTTGGGCAGCAGGGGGTACAGTGAAACTGAGTCCCTTGTTGTGGTAGCAGGCATCTGCTCATCAAAGGAACTCTGTCTTCATACAAGGAATGACAGAAATAATTGTTTCCAGGTCCTAAGAATGTTGACATCATAGGCTTTTTAGATACCACTGGAGTTTCCTCATATACAGTCTTGCATATGGAATTAGTAGAATGCAAGAGGCCATGAACCCCAGGGCTTGCAGTACTTTCCTTGCAGATAGCTGGGGTTTTGTGGCCAATAGTTTGAAGTAGGTTGTCAAATAACTTGTTTCTACGGAGTGAGGAATGCCATCTGGCTTGTTCCCAGGAATACAATCTGTTGGCAGGGTACTAGGTGAGATTTCTTTTCATTGATGGTGCACCCTAGTGAAGTTTCTTTACGAATGCCAGGTGCTGTAATAGCAAGTCCTGGCTTTCAGCCTGAATCAGACAATCGTCCAAGTATGGGTAAATTTGAATATTTCTCTGCCTGCAAAATGCAATGGCTGGAGCTAGACACTGTAAATACCCTGGGCACAGTAGATAAGCCAAAGGGAAGTGCAGAAAACTGTTAGTGCATGGAGCCTGCCCTGAAGCGTAGGTATTTCCTGCAAGATTCCCATATTGGGATGTGCAGGTAAGCTTCCTTTAAGTCTAGGGTTGCCAGCCAGGCATCCTTGGCTAACATAGGAAGACGCTGTTTAAGAGTTAGCATTTTGAATTTTGAAATGTGTTGAGAATTGAGAGGTCCAGGATAGGACACCAGGAGTTGTCTTTTCTGGGTACCAGAAAAAGTCTTGAATAAAAACTTTGTCCCCTTTGTTCTACTGGGACAGGTTGAATAGCCCTGATACTGAGAAGAGAGAGAACCTGCTGTTGAGCCTCCACCAACGGATTTGGGGGTAGGTTCGGCCAACCATTTGAGGTTGGTAGTGTGTGTAAGTGGAATCTGCATCCTTGGGAGACCGTTCAAAATCGATTTGTTCTGGGTAATGAGTTCCCAGTTTTTTGCATGCAGGGCGAGCTTTCCTCCTAAGGGAGAGGTAGTTGAGCAGGGCTTGGAATGGTTAAGGTTACGTCATTGTGCCATTTTTCCGTAGGGGGGGTGGCTTACTACTCCATGCTTTGGAAGTGGGAGTCCCCCACTGCTTAGGCCTGTGCATAGCCTGAGACTGTAGTCTAGGTGGTCTGCTGTTCCTGAGTTTGGACTGAGAAGGCCTGGTAGGGACTGGAAAGGACCAGTTCTTTGACGGCCAATGCCTACTGAATCTGGGAGGCTGTACTTGTAGGAAATTTTTAACAGTTTGCATAGATTTAGCTTTATCCTCCATCCTTTTGAGGACTTCTTTTGCTTTGTTGCCAAAAATGCGGTCTTGGTTTAAGGGAGCATCCAGTAATTTAGCTTTAACATGATGTGACAAGTTTTGTTCCTTAAGCCAAGCATGCCTTCTAAGCACAGACTCTGTGACGGAGCTCTGCAAGATGCTTCTAAAGCATCAAAAGCACATTGCAAAGTATGTTTACCAACTTGTTCTGCAGAATGCATTAAATCTTGCAATTCTGTGTGTTCAGCACAGTCAGGAATCAACATCATTTTCTGTTTAAGTAGTCCCATAATAAGCGGCTGATACATTAACATATGAAACTGGCAATTTAAAGCCCTAATGGCCAAAGAAGCAGAAGTGAATACCTTCTTATACCATCTGTCTAAGGCTCTAGAATCTCTATCAGAAGGGGTAGGATTTGTGGCAGCAGTAGCCTTAATGTCTTTTGGTCCTTGGGAAATGGTCTCTGGATCTGCAGAAGGATTCTTGAAGAGGAACTTGTGAGAGTCAAGTACTCTGTAGTACCTGTCAGGTTTTCTGGGAGCTGGAGGTAAAGTGTCTGTCCTTATCAACTGGCCTTCTTGGAGGAATGGTCTGAAATTCTGGATTGCTAGTTGTACTGCCAGCATTTCTTTTTGATTTATGTGCAGGTGCAGCTGCTCTGGAGTCCATAAGCCTTGTATGCACTTGTCCAGCATGTGGGCCCCCCAACCGAGGTCTGAGGCGTCTGTTGTGATGGTTTGGCTTGGTCGAATGCTGTGGAAGGGCAAACCTGGGTTTGACTGGCATGCCCGAGCCCACCACAGGAACTCTTGTTTCAGGCATGGAATTAGTGGTATTTCGGTTTCTAAGCTGTGCCTGTGTTGAGACCATAAATTCTTTAGGTACCACTGTAGTTTTCTCATATGTAGTCTGGCATGGGGGACCAGGATTATGCAGGATGCCATGAAGCCCAAGGCCTGCAGTACTTTCCTTGCTGTTAGTTTGTTCTGCTTGGTTAATGCCAAAAAATAGACAGGAAGTTGTTTTTGTTTTTCTGTAGTTAGGAATGCCATCTGCTTTACTGTGTCCAATTCTGCACCTAAGAAGGTTATTGTTTAGGATGGTATCAGTCTTGACTTTTTTATATTGACTGTGTATCCCAGGGCCTGTAGTAAGCAAATGACTCTTTGTAAGTCTTCTGTTAGCTTGTTTTTGTTGTCCGCTTGTATTAGGCAGTCATCCAGGTATGGATAAATTTGGATTCCCTGAAGCCTGCAGTGAGCGATTACTGATGCCAGGCATTTCGTGAACACTCTGGGCGCAGTAGATAAGCCAAAGGGCAATGCTGAGAATTGATAATGCTCTGATCCTGCAAGAAATCTGAGGTATCTTCTGCAATGTGGTCGTATGGGGACGTTCAGGTATGCCTCCTTGAGATCTAGAGTTACCAGCCAAAACTCCTTGCCCAGCATGGGAAGAAGTTGCTGTAGGGTCAGCATTTTGAATTTTGGAACAATGATGTATGTGTTTAAAGCGGACAGGTCGAGAATAGGCCTCCAAAATTTTTTTTTTTTTTTTTTCTTGGTACCAGGAAGAGTCTGGAGTAAAATCCCTTGCCTTGTTCCATAGATGGTACCCTTTCCACAGCTCTCATTCTTGCTAATTGAGCTATTTGTTTTAGAGCTTCTGTCTTTTGATTTGGTGGTAGGTTTGGCATTCCTCTTTTTCCGGGTAAGGTGTGGAAATGAAACCTGTAGCCTTGGTCTATAGTTTGTAAAATCCACTTGTCTCTTGTGATACAGTGCCAGTTTTTTGAAAATAATGCTAACTTTCCGCCTAAGGGTGCTGCTATTTGTTCCCTGGTAGGCGGTGTCAAAGCCAAGTCACTGTGATTGTCCTGTTGTAGTGGCAGTGGTTGCGTCTGTGCCTCGTTGGTTGTTACCTTGCCACTGGCGTCCCCTGTAGGCACCTCCTCTGGATTGATTTCTGCCTCTTGTACGCCTATTCCTCCCTCTCTGACTTTTAGAGGAGTCTGGAAAGGACCAATTTTTGGAAGGCCAGTTCCTGCTAAACCTTGGGGGCTGAACCTGTAAGAAATCTTTTACTGTTTGTACAGATTTTGCCTTATCTTCCATTTTCTTCAGTACCTGTTGGGCAGGAGAACCAAATAAACTGACCTTATCCATAGGAGCATCTAATAGCTTTGCTTTAACATGATCCGGCAGGACCTGTTCTTTCAACCATGCATGTCTTCTTATAACTGTGCCGGTCATGGCTGATCTAAATGAAGCCTCCAGTGCATCATAGCCACATTTTAAGGAATGGTTACTAACCTGCTGAATGTTATTCACCATTTCTAGAACATATTTCTTATCTAAAGAATCATCAGAGGACAGTTTCTTAGTTAAGTGATCAAGCATAAACTCTTGGTATTGGATCATATGGAACTGACAGTTCAATGCTCTAGCTGAGAGAGTAGCAGAGGTGTATACTTTTTTACCCCATCTCTCTAAGAACCTGGATTCCCTTTCAGAAGGGAGAGGGTTTTTAGCTGAGGTCGAAGCTACTGCCTTAGGCCCCTGGGAGATAGTCTCAGGATCTGCGAAAGGAGCCTTGTATAAAAGGTTCTACAGGGTCCCGGACACTCATCACCAATCTGGCTTAGCAGGGGCTGGAGGTAAAGTATCAGGAGCAGTGCAAGCATCATTAAATGCATCATCCACAACAGGAAGAACTGGAGGTATAGCTAAAGGCCTATGTTGCGGTAAATGTAAAAAGGTCCTAAGCCTTTTCCTTGAATCTGAGAAATCTTGCCCCTGCCATTGGAATTGCTCTCTCATGGCATGTAAGGTTTCCCCAAAAGAAAACTCCTCTGGTGGAGAAGCTGAAGGAATAGATTCTTCAGCATCGGAATCTTCATAAGTAGAAAAGGGAGCCTCTGGATGGTCTGTATTGTCTTTATCATCAGAAGAGTCATCTGAGGACACTGGCTCAGGGGGATCTACTCTAGGTCTCTTTTCTGGAGGTTGAGAGGCCCTGTCTGGGTGAGATTGGGATCCCCTTATTAAAGAGATGAGATCCTCTGCCAGAGTAAGCATTTGAGAACTGGAGCTGGGCCTGTGAGAGGGGGGCTTAACAGGCACAGACTTAGAAGTTTTGGCTGCTTTAGCCCTGGCAAAGGCCTTTATAGACATGGCTGCAGGAGGCCTAGCAGCACCACATGCTGGGGTAGAAACATCCAAAGGGATGGTGTCCGATAAACCTTGTGAAACCACAGTAGTAGGTAAAACTTCAGAGGCCGATTCAACTAGGATAGAGGGGGCCTCGGTAGTAGTCATGGATTCGGCTGAAGATTGAACCGTTTGCTCGGTTTCAGCCGAAACCGAGACACTCGCGGTTTGCTTAACCGTGGTTTCGGCCTAAACCGCGGACCGCGAGTGTCGGTCCTTTTCTTTGCGTTTCTTGACAATTTGAGTAGTCGGAGGATCCGACGGCATTATGTACGCAAAATCTGAGCCGAAAAACTGTTCAGCAAACTCCGACCGATGCCTAAGCGTTCGTCGGTTGAAAGAAGCACAGGCTAAACAAGCTGATACGTTGTGGTCTGGGCCTAAACAAGGTAAGCAGTAAGAGTGGAAATCTTTATGAGGTATTTGTTTCCCACAAGTTAAACAGTTATTCACTTTTTCTGACATCGGCTGAGGCAAGAAAGAGTCCCCAGCGGGTACTTAGCTTTTAGAAGTCTTGAGTAGTATTTGGTAGTAGTAATCTCTGGATCTGACCGACCGGCACTTGCGAACAGCTTCTGCTTGAGCCGCGGCAAGAAAGACTGAGGAAAATGGCGTCGGCTGATGCCTTTATACCCGAAGAACTGCAGCTATGACGTCGGGTGAAGTGCGACACCAGCCGAGGCTAGACCCAGACTTTGGAATCCGGCCGACCGAAGGGCTGCCTGACGACAGGACAACCCATTTGTAAGGACTGCAGATGCATCCTTGAAGGACATCTACACGATTCCTGGAGGTGAATCGCTCCCAGACAGTACACACAGTGTCCATCAGTGATGGACATTTTATAACTGCACTTGGAGCACTTCTTAAACCCCGAGGGCTTATGCTCCTTAGTATCTTTAGACAGTTACCACAAACACCAAGTAACTAACTCAAAACTAGACCAATGGTCAAACAGCCACAAGCGCGGCAACAGGACAAAAACAGTACACCACAAAGACCTCTAACTAAAACGGTCCTTAGACACAAGTACAAGGGGGAGGACTAATTCCTCTAATTTAAATGGTTGTAGCCCAAGGGGAAAAAGTTAGCACACAAGGAAAGCAAGGGGACAGACTAGGTCCTCTAACTGAAACGGGCCTAGCCCGTTGGAAACTAGTGGGATACCACAACATGATGCTATAAGAAAAAACACAACTTTTCCTCAACACAGACAAGAAACACACAAATAGTGTTGAAAATAGCTTTTTTTTTGCAAAAAACTTCTCTGTTATAAAGAAAAAAAGGTACTTAGCTACAGCCAAGAGCGAGACCACATCCGAGCTACACGAGCGGCAAATGAGATCTGGGGATAGAGAGCATTGCAGCATGGGATACCATCTTAGCCCAGCCAATAAAAAGACTTCGAGCTAAACGTATGGCCGAGTCGGAGCAGACATTCGGCTCCAAACCCACGGGTAAGAATGTAGGTGAGATTGGACTACATCAAATGTTCTGTAGTTGTTTCTTCTTGACAATGTAAACATTTTTATTTATTTCTGTTTGATGACCGGGGCGGTCCACTGGGCTCAGGAGCCCATTTTCAGTGGAGGACCGGGGAGAAAAGCTCCACATTACATAATAATATAAAAGATAACACAAAAGAAAATACAAAAGATAAAATTAAATTCGGTTCAAAGATACAGATACAGATACATGAAGATGCAACAGTCAGCCTAAGTGATAAGAATACTGGTAGATTGTGAAACAGAGACATTAAGAGGTATAGTATTTACATAAACATATGAGTTGTGTATTGACATATTGACATACGAGTCATATATTGACATGGTTGGTTACAAAGGTTACATAGAGTCTGAGTCTTGTTATGGCAGAGTAGTAGAACAAGCATAAATGTTAGGGAGGGAATAAAGGGAATAAAGGGAGAGCAAACTATTTACAATACATACATATATACACATAACAGAAGACAGAAAGTAAATCCAGGAACAAAGTTGATGGTAGTAGGAAATAGTATAGAAATACAGTTATAGTGTGTGAGGAGTAAAAGTCTAGGTAGGGAAAGTGCAGCTGCACTTCCACCTAGAGAACAAGTAGGAATGGAGTAGAGTTTTGAAGTTGTCAGAATTTTCTGTCATTTGTAAAGAAGGAGAGAGAGAGTTCCACTTTTTGGCTAAGGAAAAAGATAGGAGGTACTGCCCGGCAGGTCGCTTTGGTTTATGGACAGTGAGTAGGTTTAGGTGAGCAGATCTAAGTGGCCTGTTAGGGGTGTATGGTTGTAGGATGCTGGATAGCGCAGGACATTTAGAGGGGTTAAATAATAGCCTGTGGGCAGTGGTAAGTTGGTGGTAGTCTACAAGGTTGGGAAGTTCTAGCCAGTTTATCACTTTTCTTCTTATATGGCATATTTCTTTTTAGTGGCAATCTATTACTAGTCTCCACAAAAAAAATCTTGACATTCTACTTTCTAATTACACCATTTGCTTATTTTTATAGCTTTAATTTTTTCAAGTTAGTTTCCCATGGTTCTACACAGCAATGTTTTATCATGAATTTTTTATTAAAAGACAAGAAACGTTTTTAATCACATGACATAGGCAATCATATATTTACATAAATGAAAACAAACCGTACTGACAATTTTAGTTACAATTATACAGTACATCACAAATCATGTTGACATAATTGTGGTTGCAAACATTATACATCACTTGTCTATCCAGCCATTGCTAGTCAAACATTACACATAGCTCATTCAAATCTTGCCTTCTTTTAAACCTTGTGCCTCCCCCTCTGCATATACTGTTCCAACGGATCCCATTTTTTTCCTATGTAATTTGCTACTACCTTTTTCTAAATACATCAATTCCATTTGTTTTTATCTCTGTTACTATATTCATTACTTCTAGTAAAGTTGGCTTAGACTTTAATTTCCACTTTCTAGTAACTGCTTTTTTTGGCAGCCACCATACGTTGACACAGCAAGGCCTTACTATGTCTAGGCAAATCTGCTTGTGTATCATAGCTCAAATAAAAAATCACTTCCTTTGTTATACCAATATGGTCATCCAGTAACTTTGACAGAGCAGTCTGCAGGGAATCTTTAGTCTGCCAACTCATTACACTCCCAGAAAATGTGTTCCCAGTTGCCCCTTTCTTCCCTATCACACATCCAACATTTGCTGTCTGAGGAAAACTTATTTGGAGTTTGCTTGGGGTATAAAAATACCTATGCATACATTACATACATACATTAGTACTAGGCTAACTGCCCTTGGGGGCCGATTTAAGCCTAGCCAATTACCACATGTGAGAATCAAATCCTGCACCTTGTGTTCGCAAGGTAAACACCTTAACCATTATGCCACCCTCCCACCCATGTAAACACTTCCAAGCAAAGATCCTTAATCTAACAGACCTTACTGCATATCCTGGAGACACCCATATATCCTACCATTGTTTCTTTGTGAACTGCTTATCCAATTGCTCTTCCCAATCCTTCCTAAACTCCACTGACCGATTCTTATGGTTATCGAGCAATATTTTGTATGCTCTACTAATTATTCCTTTTTTAACAGAATCTTCTATTACAGATTCTATTAAAAACTCTACCAGTGCTGGTCTTTCACTTGGGGTCCCCCTATTACTTTCTCTTTGCCTAAACTATGATATGAATCCTTGCTAGGGAAGGTACTCACTCTGCCCTACAGTCCAAACAAACTCTTGGCCTCTTCAAATTCTATCACCTTTCCCAAATATTTGCTCCCAATACCTCTTTTGCTGTGGTAGCATTGTCGCCTCACAGTGTAGACGTTGTCCTGTTCGATTCTCAGCCTTGTGTGTGGAGACGTGCGAAAATGGGAGTACCTTCGTTGAAGGTTGTGCATCAGGGGCGGCAACTCAGCACGTAAAACTCTACTGCAAATCATTAGCGGACCGGAGTTCCGCTGTGACGACCCCTAACCGGGAAAAGCCGAAAGACACAACAACCTTAGTTCTTTTAACAGTTTTCTCCAATAAATTCCAGTTACCTCTTGCCTACTTTCTTTGTCCCTAACTGCAATGCAATCATCCCTATAAGAAAAATTTCCTCTCTCCACTCCCATGTTGGGTAAGGATATATATATATATATATATATATA